>NC_060139.1:536056544-536356544 GCF_021461385.2 Schistocerca piceifrons | reverse complement strand
CTTGGGTGTCTAAAGGCCTTGCTGTGATATTATAAAGATTTAACGTTTTTTTTCCTTTTGGCTTCTACAGAAACCGTGCTTGTGCTTAAGTTAAATGACTAATTACATGTGTGGTATATAGTTTTACGTTAGGTGTATGGCATAAACAGCCTTAACAGTTGAAAATAAACGTGGTTTGTGCATACTGCAGTTGGCACGAAGGGAAGCAGCTGAACTCAGTACATATTGCAGAGCTGAGTGCAGAGAAAATAGAAACCCAAGCAGCACAGTGGTGGTGTTACTGTGCAGTCTTTGGGATTCTGCTGCACAACATTGTCACTCATAGTTTCCTAGACAAGAGGAATGTAATACAAGATGGACCTTCATCTGAATTATACATCACAGCTCACAGGAACTCTTGCATATGCATTTTAATATGCTACTTTAAAACAGCAATGTGTGGCTACTAACATGACCTAATTTGCAATATGTATTGTTGGTCATCTCATTTGTTTATAAATGATAAATCCTTTGGGAATAGTGTTGGTTACTTTGGTATGGCTAAGGTTCACTTGTCATTAAAACAGACAGCCAACCTCAGAATTATTTGCTCTCCACAATCAATGAAAATACATACAGGAGAAGCCTAATTGGTTGCAGGATGGTTGAGTAGAAGAGAATAGAGATACGATGAAATTCTTAACTGATGTAGTTCATTTTTTGTCAAAGTAAGAGATGGCATTCAGAGGACGTCCTGAATCAAATTATTGCTTGAATAAAAGCAATTCACATCTGCAACTACATCTACATCTATACTCTGGAAACCACTGTGAAGTGCACGGCAGAAGGTACATCCCACTGTACTAATTACTAGGGTTTCTTCCCATTTCATTAAGGTATGGAGTGGAGGAGGAATGATTGTTTAAATGTCTCCAGTTATACTATAATTAATATAATACTGGCTTCATGATGCATAAGAGCGTGATACTTAGGGGGTTGTGGTAGATTCATAGAGCCATTACCTAAAGCTGGCTCTTGAAACTACCTCAGTAGTCTTTGTTTACCTCTATCTTCAAGAGTATATCAGTTCGGGTTCTTCAGCATCTCTGTGACACTCTCCCACAGATCAAACAAATCTGTGACCATTCATGCTGTCCTTCCTGTATAGCTCAATAACCTTTGTTAGACCTATTTGGTATGGGTCCCATACAGTAGAGCAATATTCTAGACTGGATCATGTGAGTGATTCGTAAGCAATCTTATTTCCCCAGTATTCTGTTACAACTTCTGCACTGGCATGCTGAAGATGAATGTTGCAGCAACAGTTTATTTCAGTAAAAATAGGGAAACCTGTGCATCGCCAACAAACCTTGTCTTCTGACTCAAGGAGATAACAATGCAATTATGTTCAACTCATACACATCCTTAGTGGATCTGATGAATAGCTGAAACATAAGTTAGAACTTTCTTCTGTGTTCATATGAGTGTCAGATCTAATAAGAGAATTACTTAACTGAGTCTATATGTGATTGCAGGCATTTTCAGAGTATTTAAAAGATGAAATCTTATCAGGTGATCAGCAGAGTTGTGGTGTCGTCTTGTCGCTACCTTTTGATTAGTTTCGTACCCATAATCTTTAAGTGAAGTGTTGGGATGCTATGTAGTCACTCGACCGCTGTCCGCTTCTCCAAGTGGGTCAAACACAAACTTCCATAAGAGGATGCTACTTCGTGGTGGGGGAGCGCTACGTTCCCTGTGGTGGTGGATCGCGGCATGGCCCTCACATGGGTGTTGAGTCTTGGTTACTTTCCAATCTGTCTACTGATTGCTCTGGTGTATTTTCGCTATTGTGGAATCTCACGCTGCGCTAAGCTGAAATCCGCTCTCACGGTTTACTTGATTGTTGTGTAGACATATTTCCACTGCCTCTTTGACACCCAAGTCCTAGAAATCGTTGGTACTGCGTAGGTTCTTCGTTTTTTTTCAGATTCGAAGGTGTGTTCCTTACTGATTCTATGCTCTGCTACTGCGCAGTGAGGGATTCTGCAATTGAGAAAATACGCCAGGATCACTCAGTACTGAAGGTGGCAGCGTTCACAGACGGAATGGACAGCAACCAGAACTCGACGCCCATGCCAGTGCCATGCCACAATCCCCCATCATGAGTCACGTCACGCACCACCGATGCAGCAACCCCTTCCAGAGGCACGTAATTGGCCCGCCTGCGGATGTGGACAGTGGTCGACCGACTTTGTAGGTAGGTGGAACAAAGCATCCAGACACTTTGCTTGAAGATGATGGTTATGAAGCTCATTCGAATTGTTGCGGCGAAATTACGTTACCCGAGAAGAGTTCATCATAACTGATTCTCTTTCAAAAACACTCACAAATAAAATAAGAAAAAAGGAGGTGAAACAAATTTTGTGTCATTGTTTTGAATGAAAAAACTCTTGTGGATAATTTCTAGCAGGTCTCCTCAGTATTTCAATATGTCATCGTTGATAGTCTAGTCTCTGAAAGATTTTTAAAATTCATTAATAGCTCTGATGACAGAACTACTAAGATACTATGGCATTTGTGCTACAAGTAATACATAACGAGAAACTAATTGCTCAGAGTAAGGACAGGGCTGAAGTTTTGAATGGTAATTCAAACTTTTTGGAGTGTAGAGCGCTCCAACGTTCCTTCACTGTTTTGCACATTTATTGAATTTAGTACTATCGTAAGCCATGTCAAAGATCAAAGAATGCAGAATTTTTTTCTCACTTTGAATAGCCTCGCTACTTTTTCTTCCATGTCATTCAGAAGAATTAGCGCTCTAGATCAAGAAATGAAGAAACAGATGCTTACAGTATCTGTCATGTGGCGAAGTTCTGCGTCCTGCTTGCTTAAAACCATCCACAAATACTGTAGTATACTAGTTTGTTTTTGTTCCTTCAATAAGAAAATAGATACACCTGAGAAATGAAATGAAGATCTTTATACTGCTAGCTCTTGGATCTGAAATCCTGACGCAATCTGTACAGAAATTTTCGGTGTTGCTGTCACATCATTTGATGTATTGGAAGCCACAGATTGTGATATTGGGCACTCTGTAACAAAAATTAGTGAATTCACAGAAATACGGGAAACAAAACATGTTACATGTGAAACAATATGGGGAAGATTCGTTTGTTGCCAATATATGGAACATATAAATGTCCTACGTATGACAGTGCAGTCAATTTTGAAACAAACATCACAATAATTTACAGCAAAATTTTGAACACAGTAATGAGTCAGTAACAAGATGGACACATGGATACTCTGGTAGTTCTGGAACTTCTAAATGTAGGTAATTTTGGTCAGTACAAACAGGGTTTCGCTGAATTTGCTTTACAATAATGAAAAAACTGCTATGGGCTATTTTTAGATTTTATTCTTCTTTAGATCACAGCTATGGTTGGGTTCACTTCAGGGGAAATGTGGCATAAAACTGATGGTAATTTGTTGAGGCTGTGCAAACGAAATAACAAAAACAATAAACTATAATTTGAAGAAGCCAGCGCTGTGACTGGCCGATTGTCAAGCAGATTCGAGACAATGCTGATTTCTTCTCATTTGTAAGATTATCTTGACAAACATCCTGGGTTAGTAAGAGGTGACATTAGTCGAAGACAGAATAGTCTTATCGTGTTTTTGAGTGATTCTCAGGTATTTGAATAGCTATGATCATACTGACATACTCATTTTTCTATTCAGATTAGTTTTGAGATGCACATTTAAGTTTGATATTTGAGGGGTTTTTGAGTCTTTTATTATGTTTAGAGTTACGTCAGATAAAGTAATAGTAATAATAATAATCTAGTAATAAGTTCTACTGCCTAACAGCGAATCATAGCTATGACTAGGGAACTGATTCTACATTTTGGGTACCTTGTCACTAAGTTTTGGTATGTACACTGGTCATGTGTCTTGGGAAACCCTAACCGCACATAAATTAAATTCTTTTATCGTTAATGACAGAGCATCTTTATGTCATATTTTACCTACATTTACAACATATCTTGATCAATTACATATCTGAAAAGTATTTTCTTCCAACTGAGCTTCAAGAGACAACTCAGACATTTCCCTTTTAACGAGACATCATTGACTTTATGGCACATTGAACCCCATGCTGCATAACACAGATTTAGCAGTATTTTTGACACACTGTATTTCACAGTGCCTATAATTTTAGAAGACCAATAGATTTCTGATCATTTATCTGTGTAATTTCTCACAGCAGTTCAGTGTTGTGTATGTTGATTCCGATGCACTTACAATAACACACACTTTTTAGCTTTAAGAGTTCATAGATACTGGTTTCAGTATACCTTAAATACAAACAAAATTGACATAATATCTGAACAAATATGCTTTAGAATTTCTGCATGAAAAATCTTAATTTGTAAGCTTTATGGCAAGTTAGTGAACTTCAGTGCATGATTATAGTGACTAAGCATTTGGAAGCTGCACTTGTGTAACTGTATAGCAACTGGATAACCACATATCAGCAACTAATGGTCTCTGCCAGGGCCCTGCTGGCTGCAAATACGATACATATACTAGCGATCAAGTTGACAATTACAGCCTTCATAGAGACAACAATATAGATGTCAGTTTGGGCAACGTGAACAGGTTGTTATCTTTATTAAATGCTTGGCCACATCTAAGTTGCTACACATTGAGAACTTTTATTCTGAAAAGTGTGAGAGACTTCTATGGCATTGCAGTTCAGAATGTATTGATAGTAAGTTCATAGCCACTACAGGAGTCTCTCTTGCACCCACACCACTGCATTGATACAGTGAAATAAATTAGGAATATAGCCAAAGAAAAAATTAGGTGTTTGTTCCACAACCCAACCCAACCCTCCTGCTGAATTTGCTACTTCAGGATATGGGAAGCTCCACCAAACACTAACAGTTCATCGATTTATAGTTCATCCTGGGGCTCAAAAAACTCTTATGCTAATGATGCATTGGGTTGATATGTCTGTTTATAGCTTCACTGCAGCAGCTATACTCTGCTAGTCAGATAAAATTTGGGTGTGATTCTATTTGACTACTTTTGTCTGTTAGTTAATTAGTTGTTTTATTGTTCCATGGGTCATTTTGCATGATAAATTGTAATGATGTGTAAAGAGTCATTTTATGTTCACATCGCAAATTAATTTGTAAATATTGCTATCTGCAGTACACTCTGTTACATGAATATGGCATGGACTACTCCTTCAGCGTCATCAGACAGAGTAGATGAAGAGAGACGTTGTTTTTGTTGTGGTCTTCAGCCCAGAGACTGGTTTGATGGAGCTCTCCATGCTACTCTAACCTGTGCAAGCTTCTTCATTTCCCAGCCCCTACTGCAACCTACATCCTTCTGAATCTGCTTAGTGTATTCATCTCTTGGTCTCCCTCTACGATTTTTACCCTCCACGCTGCCCTCCAATACTAAATTGGTGATCCCTTGATGCCTCAGAACATGTCCTACCAACTGATCCCTTCTTCTAGTCAAGTTGTGCCACAAATTTCTCTTCTCCCCAATTCTATTCAATACCTCCTCATTAGTTATGTGGGCTACCCATCTAATCTTCAGCATTCTTCTGTAGCACCACATTTCGAAAGCTTCTATTCTATTCTTGTCTAAACTATTTATCATCCATGTTTCACTCCACTTCCAGAAACGACTTCCTGGCATTTAACATGTTAACAAATTTCTCTTCAGAAATGCTTTCCTTGCCATTGCCAGTCTACATATTATATCCTCTCCACTTCGAACATCATCAATTATTTTGGTTCCCAAATAGAAACACTCATTTACTACTTTAATTTGACCACATTCAATTATCCTCGTTTTGCTTTTGTTGATGTTCATCTTATATTCTCCTTTCAAGACAATGTCCATTCCGTTCAACTACTCTTCCAGGTCCTTTGCTGTCTCTGACAGAATTACAGTGTCATCAGAGAACATCAAAGTTTTTATTTCTTCTCCATGGATTTTAATTCTTACTCCAAATCTTTCTTCTGTTTCCTTTACTGCTTGCTCAATATACAGATTGAATAACATCGGGGAGAGGCTACAACCCTGTCTCACTCCCTTCCCAACCACTACTTCCCTGTCATGTCCCTCGACTCTTATAACTGCCATCTGGTTTCTGTACAAATTGTAAATAGCCTTTCGCTCTCTGTATTTTACCCCTGCCATCTTCAGAATTTAAAACAGGGAGTTTTCCAATGAACACTGTCAAAAGCCTTCTCTAAGTCTACAAATGCTAGAAACATAGGTTTGCCTTTCCTTAATCTTTCTTTTAAGCTAAATCGTAGGCTCAGGATTGCCTCATGTGTTCCAACATTTCTATGGAATCCAAACTGATCTTCCCCGAGGTCGGCTTCTACCAGTTTTTCCATTGTCTGTAAAGAATTCGCGTTAGTATTTTGCAGCTGTGACTTGTTAAACTGATAGTTCGGTAATTTTCACGTCTGTAAACACCTGCTTTCTTTGGGATTGGAATTATTATATTCTTCTTGAAGTTTGAGGGTATTTCACCTGTCTCATACATCTTGTGCACCAGATGGTAGAGTTTTGTCAGGCCTGGCTCTCCCAAGGTTGTCAGTAGTTCTAATGGAATGTTGTCTACTCCCAGGTCCTTGTTTGGAGTTAGGTCTTTCAGTGCTCTGTCAAACTCTTCACACAATATCATATCTCCTATTTCATCTTCACCTACATTCTCTTACATTTCTTATAATATTGTACTCAAGAACATCGCCCTTGTATAGACCCTCTATATACTCCTTCCACCTTTCTGCTTTCCCTTCTTTGCTTAGAACTGGGTTTCCATCTGAGGTCTTGGTATTCATTAAGATGGTTCTCTTTTCTCCAAAGGTCTCTTTAATTTTCCTGTAGGCAGTATCTATCCTAACCCTAGTGATACATGCTTCTACATCCATACATTTGTCGTCTAGCCATCTCTGCTTAGCCATGTTGCACTTGCTGTCGATCTCATTTTTGACATGTTTGTATTCCTTTTTGCCTCCTGCACAAGGGTGTTGCAAGTGATTTCCTTTGTAGACTCATTGCATTTTCCCAGTAAGCTACCAATAAACCAAAGTCTACTACTTGTTTTACTTACAATTGAGCCTATGTGTTCACTTCGTTTTAAAAACATACCAATAAATGTACCTAGGAATTAGTATGAGTTGACTGAATTTTGTACAGCTGTTTTCAGACAGTACTTTATTTGAAAATAACTTGATACTTTGAGGTTACTATCAATATTCTCTGGCAGGTCATTAATTTCAAGATCACTTCTGGTACCTATATTGCAAACAAATGTGTTGAGCGCTTGTTCCAACAATAGGGCAAAGCTTTCTGTTGCAGGAATCTACAGTATATCATGTCTCAAAGAGAGGCTATCTGAGATGCACATTGAATACAGAATCTGAGAAAGATTCCATTAGATTCCGGAGTTATGTTTAATTAGTTATTAAAATGTTCTGTTGGCACATAGTTAGAACAAATTCAGAATATATCGTTATTGTGGAACACAAATAGTTCTTTATTCTCAAGAAGTAATGAGTGCCATCGATATAGGAACTCAAATTGATTCCAAATTTCTAGATTTGCAAAAGACTTTTGATATCCTTCCTTACAAATGGCTTTTAATCAAATTGCAGGCCCATGGAGTATATTCTCACTTGTGTGACTGGATTCATGATTCCCTGTAAGAAAGGTCATGGTTCATAGTAACTGAGAGATAGTCATTGAGTAAAACATAATTGATATCTGGCGTTCTGCAAGGAAGAGTTATAGGCCCTCTGCTATTACTAATTTACATAAATAATATGGGAGACAATCTGATCAGCTCTCTCAGATTGTTTGCAGATGATTTTGTCACTTACCATCTAGTAAAGTCATCAGAAGACCAAATCAATTGCAAGTTTTTTAGGCAAAATATCTGTATGTTGGCAACAATGACAACTGACCTCAAAAAATGAAAAGTGTGAGGCCACAGCGGCAGCAGGGCAACAGAGCAAAACGCTTTTGTTTGCTTAGAGCACATCTCGCGTCCTTGACAAAGCTGTTACATTCCTTAAACTTAAACTTCAATCTTCTTTCGAAACTGACCATAAGTGAGAAATGTGAGAGCTGTTGTTGGGCAGTGAGGAGGGGGATTTGTTTCCAACCTTGTAGGATATATTTTCACGAGGGGTGGGGGATATGAAATAGGGAGAACATCGGGAAAACAGAAGGGCCTCTTTCCTGACACCCCACAATGTGCAGCAGGAAAACTTTAACTGAGGAACAGGAAAAGAAAATATGTGCCCTTCAGGTACAGTTGGAGGAAGCAAGGAAGGATCAAGGGAGATAGAGGGAGGAGAAAGGGAACGTGATCTGGGAGTTTTATTATCAACATTAAAAGCAGGTATCTGCCAGTGTCAGAGTTAGGTGGACAAGAGCCTCGGGCAGACCTATGAGCAGGAAATCTCTAGCACACTTTAGCTAATGTCAGGTATCCTAGGAATATGCAGAGTGTTAGGAAGAAGAAAGTGCTGTGTTAGGTAGTAGCCATGGGCGAGATGTAGGCCATCATTTACAGGAAAGTTTGGGGGCAGTATACCAGGCCACTAGCATTTTCAAATTAAATGCAGAGCTAAGTCAAATGAGGCGACTTAGGGTTTTTATTTAAGGATTTTTCAAAAGAGGACCATATAGTGATAGTGAATGGGAAAGGAACAAGGCTGGAGAGGGATGGGACATATGACATGAATGGTGACCTGGGCAGGATAGTTTCCCTGATTCACAACACCGATGTACATTTTGTTGAGCTGTTCCACATTCATGATAAGCCACACCTTAATGGAGCTGTAAGGTGGATTAATGTGAGATTAGAGAGGGCAGTGATAGCAGTCAACTCTGGTGCCTGTTGGAACTACCAATAGATGGGATTTCACTAGGCCTAGCCTACACCTAAACAGGACTGGGAAGACAACAGTGGTACAGCTACTTCATGAAAATATAGTAGGTAGATCCCGGGCCATGCTTGGCCAGATACCTACTGCCACATATAGGAGAAGTATATCTTTTTTTAGGATAAATTGAAACAACAGGTTTCCCTGCCTAAAGAGTATCTTTAGCAATTTAAAATCACTCACAATATAGATTTTGACACATCAAATGATATGCATGTTACATGTCATAAAGAAAAAGAAACCACTGGGAAAAGCAGCATGGGACATTTCATAGACTTAATAATTCTTCATCAAGCCATGCTTTCAATAAAAAAAGTACAACAATTTTAAGTTGTGCTCCAACCTTTGAGCAGCACTGTAGTTTGTGCTGCTGCGCCCTGGTGTAGAGATACAGAAGTCGAATTTCTGGTATTGCCATTTTATGAAATGACAGACTCTTACTGTAGGACTACTTCAAAGAGCAGAGTACCATACATTTATATCAGAAAAGCAACACACTTCAAATCAAGATATGAGCTTACTACGGTAAGTAAAGACAAACATATTGAAATATCTGCTACTGAACTAATAGGCATGATAATGCCAAGAAATTAATTATATTATGTGTGTATTAATACCCCATTGGCAGTGTGGACACTGTTTTCGATAAATTAACAAAAGTTAAAGACAAAATCTCAAGTACAAAAGTCAACATAATTTTTGTTGAGACACGAACATAAACACAAATATCATAAATGAAATTAGTAGCACAATCCTTCCATATCTTTCAGAGTTTTGGCCTATTCTTGTTGTTCAATAGTGCAAAAAGTGTTATTACAGTGACAGCGTCAGTAATTGATCATCTGCCCACAAATATGCACAGGGAAAAGTGTATTGTAGCTGTAATAGATCTTGATCTGTCAGGCCATTTCTGCAAAGTACTAACAGTAAAATCGGGTGTTGAAAATTTCCCTAATTTGCAGGCTCACACAAGAAATTTATCATAAATCAAAATACAAGATTTTTTCAGAAGAACTAAAAAAAAAGCTGAGATGAAGTGCATAGAAAAATCAATGTAAAACTGAAATTCCACAAATTTCAACATCATTTAAATTAAACTTTGAAAAGACATTTCCAAAAGTACATACATTAGTTCCAACGTCTCACAGGACGACAGCCGGTTTTATGAAGTCCTCCCAAACCCTTAAGCACATCATTACCAAGAAAATTTTTTTTAAATTTGCATCATAGGTACAAAGACATATGGGGGAAGGTGCTGACTACTGCAAAAAAGTTACTTAATGGCAAAATAACATACAATGTAGATAATAAAAGTAAATCAGGGATGTCATAAAAGAGGAATCAGGGAGAGACAAACAATGTCATAATGACATACCGGTAAGAGAGGGGCATAAAGTAATATATGATCTACACCACCTAGCAAATTACGTGAAAGAGCATTTTTCAAGTATTGTAAGTACAACGACGTTGCTACTAAATACAGTGCCTGAAGTCAGTAAAACTGTAAAAGAAAAACTAAAAAATAAGATCCCATTAAGCTTAGATGAATCACCAGTGTAGGTACTGAAACAATGAGCAGAGAGTGTACAAGCTCCCTTAATAAATGTGATAAACGAATCTTTCACATGGGGGAAATTTTGAGAACATTTAAGAGGCAAGAGCTGTACCTCTGCTACAGAAAGGTAATGCAGGAGTCAATGAAAATTACTGGATCATTTCCGTGCTGCCATCATTCTAAAAAATAACGGAGTTAATTATGAAATAGAGATGAATGAGTTACTACAATAAATACGACCTTTTAAGATAGTCACAGTTTGGTTTCTGAAGTGGTAGAACTATGGAATCAGCCACAAAAGTGGTACTTGATGCTCTTGACATAGCGAGTTTCACATGTATAATTTTAGATCTTCCTAAGGTGTCTGACATTGTTGACCATAAGATTCTACTAAATAAGCTAGAAGCATTAGGAATAAGAGGTGTAGCTGATCATACCCAGCAGACAGGGTAAAAAATTCTCTTTGCTGATGGCAGTAGTACTTTAGTCAATGAGAAAACCAGACAACTCCTTGCTTAGAAAGCAAATGAAGCCCTCAATAAAGTTTACAATTGGTCAATAAGCAATAAAATGACATTCAACACAAAGAAAACAAATTTGTTGAAGAGCGAAATGACACTATTCAATTAAATATAGATGGCACCTCTATAGAGTGCATAACAAATGCGGAATTTCTACAAATAATACTGATTCACAGTTTATATGTTATGAACATGCAAAGATACTTGCAAATAGAATGTCATCAGAAGCTATGCCGTTAGCGTCCTGTCATCAGTGTGTAATAGCCAGTATCTTTTAGTCATATGTACACTCAATTATTAGCTGCCCATGTCCAAAGGATGACTCGAACCCCCGCCTGGACCAGCCGCATAGTCCATGACTGCAGCGCCTTAGACTGCATGGCTAATCCCACGCAGCTACTGCGTCTTTGCCTTTCTGTCTTCGATATACAAGTTTATGGCACATTGATGCTTTTTATGTTGCAGCAGTTATGGGAACAGTTAAAATTACTGAAAATTTTGTGTTGTGACAGTATGATAAGAAGTAATTTGTAGAAAATGCAGAATTTTGACACTGATGACATCCTCATAGATAACTCCCACTGACCGGATGGGCTTCTGTTTATTATCTGCTACTGCAGAATCCTGACGTTTCTATTATAACCTGTATCCTAACCTGATATCCAGATTAGTTTGGGAGGCAACAATTTCGTTGGAAGTTGGCGAAGCCAACAAATGTGAAAGCAAAACGCTCTCTAAGTTAATAGATTGCAGCATACCGTAGCCATAGTTCTCGGATACAGTGGAACTGAACGGTATGGTTGAGAGTAGGCAAAGCCAAGGAATGTGACAGGGAAAAGCCTGTTTGTGGTGACAGACAGGTCTGTAGAGTAACCTGAGTTCTAGGTTATGTTGGGATGCAATAGTTTGACTGTGAGGTAGCGAAATCAATGAATATGATAGTGGAAAAGCTTTGATGACAGACTAATCTCTTGCATAGCCCGAGGTCTAGATGAGATTGGGATACAATAGTTTGGTAGTGTGTTGGAGAAAAAACTAATGTGACAGGGAAAAAGCTGTCTGTGGTGAGTGACAGATGTGTACTGTAGCCTGTCGTCTACGTTAAGTTGGAATGCAACAGTTTGATTGTGAGTTGGTGAATCCAGCGAATGTGTGAGCGAAAAAGGTGGCTGTGATGAAAAACTCCTCTGTAGCATAGCCTGAGATCAGTGTTAGGTGGAGTGTGAAAATTTCGTAACGAGTTGTTGTAGTAGACGAAAGCCAATACAAGTGTACAATTGTTTGGTTGAATTGTATCATATGTCAAGATATAAGATCTTATTTGCAATAACATATTTGTATTTGTGATTTTGTCGAATATTTGGAAGATGTGGTTAAATTATGTGTTAATAGTACAAAGTGCCAGCTGATGTTATTTACAAATGAGTAAGCTATTGTCATTGCCTAAGGACGACATATTGACGAGTGAAGGTATTCAGTTTGTTGTTGTAATTTATATTTAGCTATTAGTTCGGAATATGTCTTGATCTATGATGTTTACTTTGTTGGAAATATTTCACCATTTTCAAATATAATGTAAGCTACATTTACTAGTGAAGAAAATAATATTAGAGAGATTCTGCTTGGCTCTCTGTATGTGACTGATTTGTTGTATTGTCTTCCCCTCCCCCTCATTCATCGTGGGAGCTGTTATTAACAAAAGAACCACGAGACTGTAAGACCACTTCAAGTTTCCTTCTTTCATGTGATGGGTTTGACGTCTTTCTTTTCATAGTACGTTTTTTCAATTACATGAAACGTATTTTGAGAAAATTATTGTGCTTGTCTTACTCTGATAGTTTCTCCAGTATTGATAGCTGTCAGTAATTACTCGATTTTGTGCTGAACAATTCATCTACAGTATTTGTAAAATTCGTACTGAAATCTTATTTTGATAACTGAAATGTATTTTTGAATGTTTTCCACTTTTACCAGAGAAATCTCTTTTCATTTCATGCTGCATGTTCTGACCTCCATTACAGCAGGAGAGTGTGTTTTTACGATACTCGGTTCTTTTCTCCTTCTAATAATTATTTCTCTCGCTACAATGATCGTAAATCGAAGTATCTGTTTCACGATGTGGCAGATTTTCTTACTGTAAACTGCTTCGCTTTGTTACACATGACTGATTGACAATTCACACAGTAAACAGTTTTTTTTAATACAGGTGTTAAAGTTATTGAACACAGAAGTGAATGAAAAGTGCCATAGTCTGCTGTAGCTGTATTTATTCAGGTTAGTCATAGACCCACACAACCGATTTAGCAACTTTTAAGTTGCGCTTTCCAGTGTATATAAATGCTATCTCGTATTGTGTGGGAGTTGTTACAGAATGCCACAGAGTAACTGTTGGCATGGCTAGGTTAAGTTCTCAATCCCCCTCAACTGATAAAAAACCGTCATTAGTTGATAAAAACCCATAATCAATGATGAATATTATGCCTGTATTAAAATCATGAACTGTCATCACTTTAGTGATTAAAATATGTTCTTGTTGGTCCATGTAAGGCAACACACAATGTGCCTCATAGATGTTATCCAGGGAAGTACTGAGTCCAAAAGTCAACACACTCACGTGTATTTGTTACCAACAGCAGCTCACAATGTAATGTTTTCGAAGCATTTGCCATGGTTGACAGCTGGGTACTCGGATGGCAGCCATAGCACATGTTTCGACAACACACGGGATGCTCATGGCTTAGTTGCTTGTGCTTTTAACACAGACATTCATCGCAGAAAATGTTTTTTAATCAATTGATAGTGGTTTTTATCAGTTGAATTTTCTCATTTTGAGAGTATTGAAGGCGCAATATGTTCTCCTTTCTTAAACACATTCAGCAGCATAGATCGCATGTACATATGGACATGGCCTTTTGCTGCTTTGGGTTTCTAAATACCTTAGTTACGAAAAACCTTTCATAATGAACTGATTTTTATCCACTTGACAACTTGGCATGAGGTTTCAACGTTTAATGAACAAATTATACAACAAAAAGATTTTTAAGATCTGAAGATGAGCGCATAGTGTGTCAAAACCAGTTGTCTTAAATAAAGAGATATTTTATGTGATCTAGGTTGTTGAAAATTCTTTCAATTTTTATCAATTGACGAGAGCTGAGCACTTCGCCTAGTCATGCCAACAGTCACTCTGTGGCATTTTGTAACTACTCCTCCACACCTTGTGACATAGCATTTACATGCACCAGAAGATGCAACTTAAAGGTTGGGAAACCATTTGTGTGGGCCTCTTATTGACTTGAATAAATGTACCTACAGAGGGATTTTCATTCAATTTTATATTTAATAATCTTAACACCTGTGTTAAAAAAATCTGTTTATTGCATGAATAGTCAATCAATCAAATATAACTATTTTCGCTGTGGCTGCTTCAGTTTAAAATTATCTCTTTATTACATTCACAAAATGGACACATATGTGATGATGATTTGGCATATTATTTTATGGCGTTTCTCGCCTTTTTCCTGCATCACTTGCCAAAGTTGATGACTCATATCAAACAGCCGGCTGGAGTGGCCGAGCGGTTCTGGGTGCTACAGTCTGGAGCCGCGCGACTGCTACGGTTGCAGGTTCGATTCCTGCCTTGGGCATGGATGTGTATGATGTCCTTAGGTTAGTTAGGGGACTAATGACCTCAGCAGTTAAGTCCCATAGTGCTCAGAGCTATTTGAACCATTTGAACCATATCGAACATTGCTCTTTATCCTAAATCTAAGTGTCATGCCTGATGTGAAAAAGTGCAGAGAAAATATGGTAAGAGATAAAAGGTTTCAAATTTATGTAAATTTATGTAAATTGTTGCACGTCACTAATTACTATTGTTCTCAAACACTGGATGAATAAAAATTAGGTATTTGCACGTCATTGCCTACACTTCCACTTCACCCCCACCTTCATCCCTTTGCTAGATGGCTGGTTCTTGTCCCCCCCCCCCCCCCCCAATCTCCTACCGATTCTTTCCAACCAGTAAATTATATGTGTACAAAGTCTGGTTTTGGAGAAAATGTGGACTTTACATTTGTACACTTTTGTAATAATATTATGTATGGATATATTCTTCTGACCTGATTTTGATGAAATGAAGCGTATACAGTGATCAAACCCATACTCAGGTCACCTGCAAAAACCCCATGAAACTTCATCTAGTAGCTTTGGAGATTAAAGTGTTTAAAGAGAAATAAACAGACACAATGGTTTTACAGTGTTAGTATTGATATGGTAGTCACATATGTTTGTGGAAAGTTAAGACCAAGGATTACAGCGATCTAGGTAACTATCCAACTGCTAATAATTCTTTAATAGAAACAAAGAGCAGTTGAATCTATGGCAAACAGAGAAACTGTAATTTTAACAAAACACATCATTGCAAACTTAACCAAAATTGTTAATTTTGTCTTTTTTGCACTTAGAAATCTCTCTCATCATCTTGACCTTATTTTTACTCAGTCTGATCTACACCATAATATTTTGATGTACTGTAGATAAAATTTTTAAGAAAGTGTTTACTCTAGATAAGAGAGCAGTCAGAACAATGTGTGAAGCTGATAAAGAACACTTTGCAGCAATGTCTTCAGGGCATAGGGATTCTTATATTCCCTAATGTAATATGTGGTTCATAAAAACCGTGAGTTATAGGTAAATGTAGAATTGCTTACCACAATATTAAAAGTAAAACATTCCACATAGTCTGTGAATCCCTGTCTAGAGTTCAGAATTGAATGTTACATTCTAGTGCACAGATTTATAACAGGTTATTGGTGGTCTTCAAGCAAGGAACTGAAAATCCCCAAATACTCAGAAAGAAAGTGAAAAACCCTTCATTGGCAATATCTATAAATTATTGGAATACGGTATATGGAGATCAAAACACGTCTAAAAACGAAATCATATTATCTGTAATTTGTCCCACTTAATACATTACATAACTGAGGTGCTTTACTTTTCTTCATGATATCCTTCTTCACGACAGTGTGCATGAATTCGCATGTGTTGGGTATTACATAGCTCAATGATTGAAACTTCCTGGCAGATTAAAACTGTGTGCCCGACCGAGACTCGAACTCGGGAGAGCTTCTGTAAAGTTTGGAAGGTAGGAGACGAGGTACTGGCATTTACATGCTGTGAGTACCGGCCGTGAGTCGTGCTTCGGTAGCTCAGATGGTAGAGCACTTGCCCGCGAAGGCAAAGGTCCCGAGTTCGAGTCTCGGTCGGGCACACAGTTTTAATCTGCCAGGAAGTTTCATATCAGCGCACCTCCGCTGCAGAGTGAAAATCTCATTCTAGCTCAATGATTGTCTGGACATTGCTGTTGAAAATTCTTAATCCTTATCATTTCTTCCTGTTGCCAGGAATCACAATGTTGTTAACAAACATTTGTGTAGTTAAATTACTTGTCTATTTACAAATAATTTCACCAAGTCATGTGGTTTGTCATGTAACGCACAGAGAACATTAATAACCAAAAACTGCCATTGCTTAAGCAGGCACTGTCTTGAACATTTGATTCTATGATACTTTTTTATCATGTTCTTAAGGGTAGTAAGGAACACAGATCACAACAGAATTTCATGTATTAAGCGACATTATTCTGAAGTGAAACATTTGTGATAGGTTAGCTTCTTGTGCTTGTCACTGAAAGTTCGTGCCTAGAGCGACAGATGACAGGTCTGCAGTAAATAAAAATTGTGTCATATGGACACACTATATTTGCTGCAATTTCTTACATGCACGAATATTTGCACAGATGGATCATTGGGTGTGGTCTAGTCTTTGAGTGACCACTGTGTTAGTTAGTTTCATGTTCCATGGATCATTTACATGATACATCATATTGACGTGAAATGAGTCATTTACATTCACATTGGAAATTTATTTTTTAAATATGATTACATTCTGAACATTGTAAGTTTACTTAATATACATATATGAGTTATATCTCATATCTTTTATACATTATAATAATGGAAACTCCTCCACAGAATAGGCATCGTCAAGAAAAAACTTTTTCAGCTTGTTTTCAAATTTTATTTTGCTGTCTGTTATACACTTAATATCAGTGGACAAGATATCAAAAATTTTAGTTGCATCATTGACCATCCATTTTTGTGCTAAGGACAACCTAAACATGGAGTAATCAATGTTATTTTTCATTCAGGTATTATTATTGTGTACATTGTTATTCATTTTGAACTGCAGTGGATTATTTACAACAAACTTCACGAGGGAATAAATATTCTTTGAAGTGGTAGTCAGAATGCTCAACTCCTTAATCAGATGCCTACAAGATGATCGTGGATAAGCACCACATATTATTCTTACAACATGTTTTTGAGCAATAGAGACTTACTTTCTTTCTTAAAGATGAGCTATCCCAGAATATTCTTCCATACGACAGGTCAACTTACTGATTTGTCACTCCCCAAAACTTGCAGTGATTCCAAGTGCAAATGTGAATGGAATAAGTTGTTTTAGGTTTTCCAAAATGTACCTTTTCCCATTTAGATTATCATCAATATGGACACCCAAGATTATTTTGTAGTTTCCACCCTATTTATTATTTCCTCGTAATGTCTTGCACCTGTCATTTTTGCAGTACTCTTAGAAGTGTAGAACTGAATATGTTGTGTCTTTTTAAAGTTGAGGGTGCGACAATTTGCAGAAAACCAGTCAATGACACTGTTTCCGTATGTATGTTTCGATTGATTACAATACTAGTGTCTTCTACAAGGAGAGGTAATCCTGCTTGTTGTATATTAGACGGAAGATCTTTAGCATACACTAACAGAAAATAATCACAACACCGAAACGTAATTACTGTAGAGTACTGACATTTTGGAAATACATTTGTCTAGGGAACATATTTAAGTGATTAACATTGCAAGAATACAGATTAATGTAAGTACATGATAAGACATTGCAAATGTGAAATGCTGATATATCAATAACTGGTGTAATTGCCAGAATATTGATTTCAAGCATGCAAAGGTACGTGGATTTTTTTGTACAGCTTCTGGTTGTCAATTTGTGGGATGGAGTTGCATGCCTGTTGGACATGGTCGGTCCGGACAGGAACAATTAATGCTGTTTGCGGATGATGCTGGAGTTCTCTTCCGATGATGTCCAATATATATTTTATTGGAGACAAATTTGCTGATAAAGCAGGTGCAGGCAACATATCGACACTTTGTAGAGCATGTTGGATCGCAACAGTGGTATGAGAGAGAGCGTTAACCCATTGGAAAACACCCCCTGGAATGCTGTTCATAAATGACAGCACAACAGGTTGAATCACCAGTCTGACATACAAACTTGTAGTCAGGGTGCTTGGGATACTGACAAGAGTGCTCCTGCTGTCATACAAAATCACACTTCGGACCATAACTCCAGGTATAGGTCCAGTGTGTCTAGCAAAGTTAGTTACAGGCCCTCAACTGGCCTGATTCCAACCAACATGCTGCCATCACTGGGACCTAGGCAGAACCATCTTTTATCAGAAAACACAACAGACCTCCACCCTCCCCTCTGATTTGACACTACTGAAGTCGCAAATGGCAGTGGTTTGGGAAAAGTAGAATGTCCATTACAGGGCATCAGGCTTGGAGCCGTCCTTGAAGCAACCAATATGTAACAGTTTGCTGTGTCGCTTTAGTGACTGTTGCTGCTCAAATTGCTGCTGCAGATGCAGTACAATGCACCAGAGCCTTTCGTCAAACACGATGCTCTTCCCTCTGAGTAGTGCCATGGGGCCATCCAGGGCCTTGTCTTCTTGCGACTGTACATTCTTCTGACCACCGCTGCCAGTAGTTGTGTACAGTAGTTAAAATCCTGTCAAGTCTTTTTGCAGTATCGCAGAAGGAACTTCCAGCTTCTTGTAAAACTTTAACACAACCTCTTTTAAACTCAGTGAGATGTTGATAATAGCACTTTTGTCGACTTAATGGTATTCTTGATTAACATCAACTCAAAACGCCCAATCTCAATGGTAACCAACGCTCGCGACCGTTACAGCGTGTTTTTGAATCAAATATGAATTTCTTCCTCATAGTGGCGCCACGATCGACGGTCTCAAGCGACTTGAGCGAAATCTGAATATAAATCATTTTTGGGATGTAGAAATACGCCAACCAACATTTTTTTTGCCGACAGTGTAGATGGCGAACAATAGTGGACCTACCACGTATTTGGAAACGACGTCACTCACCCTCACCAAGGTCAGTTTCGAAACGTTCTTCCCAGGAATCCTTGGCGTTTCTTTCCGTGGCACTTCGTTGAGGGACTATGTGAATTCCGTTATTTCAAATGTACAGTATTTTGTAATGTTTTGACATTTCGTTCAGTTTCGTGACGTCCATACGAGACGACCTTAACATGGTCAATCATCGATAAGGAATATGTGTAGCCACGGCCGCCTATCTGGCCGTGGTGTAGCGTTAACTTTCCAAATACTTTGGTCTTTGGTGTGAAGTGTATGGCGTCTGCTAGTCTATTGCGTGTGTGGGAGGGAATGCGATGGCGGTGAAGCAAAACTGAGGAAGTTTAGCGAAAAGATGCCTCGCATTCCAAGTTCAGTTTTTCGGAGCATAAAATATGAAATTCAAAAACATTCAAGGAATTCTGTTTGCAATTTTTTCTCACAGCTTACATTTCCGACAAGAGAAAGATGTTTTGTCTTAGGGATCGAGACGAGTTGCGACGATACGGGGTGTGCAATTGTTGATAATAAAGGAAAAATTCTCGGTGAAGCCTTGCATTCCCAGCAGCAAGTGCACCTCGAGTATGTTATTTATTAATCTATAAGAAAGTGCGTTCTGTTATTTAAAGGTGTGCCACTCGCTGTCTAAGCGTGGTTCTCTGCAATTTTCGGTAAACACAAATGTTAATTACATCGTTCAAACTTGTGCTACTATCTAATCTAAAGTGGTCATGTAGTTGTAATAGGCCATCCAACTTACATGAAATTCCTGTGCAATTGAGAATGTGACATTATTGGATGAAATGCCGCAGTTTGTTGACGCTGACATATCCTGTGTCAAAACTTGAAGGCGATTTGATGTATCCTCAGCTATCCCTCACATTTTTTGTGAGTTGCCTTGGGGTACTTTCTGCGCAAGCATCTTTGTCTCTACCAAGCTACTGCAACCTAGAACCTCTGGAACTTGCATACTTTAGTAAAGTCAGCTTACAAGCAAAAATCCCATGAAACTTTATCTAGATGGCCTGTCTGTAAAATTTTTGCCTCGTGCACTATCTTTGAAAACAAAATTGACTATTCTATGATGCTCCAGGATGTGCACTATCAACCATTTCCTTCGTTCTGTCAAGCTTTGTCAAAATATTCTTCGCTTCCCAAATCAATCCAGTGCCTGTATATTATTTATTTGATCTACCCATATAATTTTGAGCTTTGTTCTGTAGTAACACATTTCAGAAGTTTCTATTCTCTTCTTGTATAGCAACCGTGCATATAATGTATGTCTCTCTTCCAGTCAAATGCCTTCAGAAAACACTTCCTAACATTTAAATCTGCTGTAGATATTAAAATGTTTTTATTTTTCAGAAACATTTTCCTTGTCATTGCCATCTACAGTTTATACACTCTTTGCTACAGGCATAATTATTTTGCTGCCAAATAGCAAAACCATCTATTACATTTAGTGTCTTATTTTCTAATCTAATTTTCTCCTCTTTGCTCGATGTGATTGGACTGCATTTCATTGTTTGTTTTATACTTTCATTGATACTTGCATTATAACCTATTTTCAGGTCACTACCATATCTATTCTGTTTAATTACCCTTCCAAGTCCTTTGATGTGTCTGACAGAATTAGAATGTCATTAGCAAAGGTTATAGATTTTATTTCTTCTCTCTGAACCTTAATTATTTCTCTAAGTTTGCATTGGTTTCTTTTTCTGTTTGAATAACCTGGGAGATGGGTTACACTACAGTCTCACTCCTACCTCAATGACTGCTTTCTTTTCATGGCCTTTGACTCTTTATAACTAGAGTGTGTTTTCAGCAAAAGTCATAGATAAACTCTCACTCCCTGTATTTTATTGCTGCTACCTTCAGAACTTTAGAGTGTGTACACCTTTTTTTCTTTTGCAGGAGCCACCAACTGACAATGTTTGCAGATGTCACAGTAATTTTTTTCAAGTTTTGTACAGACTCAGAATAGATACATCTTATATGTGTGTAAATGATTAAATATATAGGCTACTTGATACAAATTTCAGTGTACTTAATAAGACCACAAAATTGGGTGTTACATCATAATTAATACAAATTTGTAGATTTGACACACATAGCCTATATAGACAAAGATTTCAGTTTAGTGTAATGTTAATATTTTTTCATAGAATAAAAGCACTTATCAGTAAGGAAAGATTTCAGTTTCACTTTGATTGAATTCCCTTTGTGACACCTTACTGATGTTGACAATTTGTTGTACCATTTCTGTCCTTTAGTGCGCTGTCTGGGGTCTGTTGATTTTAATTTAGTTCTTTGTCCACATTAGTAACATTTCTTTCTTGTATTGTGCGTATCAGAGCATTTGGTTCTTTTGTTTTGATGCGTCACAAGAAAATGTCATTAATTTGTGAAGATATAATACTCCTTACGGAGTCTCTGTACTCTAGTCCATCGATAATCCTGATTCTCCTTTACTTCAGGGTTAACATTCTGTTAATATGTTGTTAGAAACACAGCCCCATATCTCTATACCGTAATTAATCAGGGGATTATGGAAGTGTCCGATTCCATCCATCTGCTTTGACCCATGATGTCATCAATATGGCGGAAATGGCTATTCTAAGTGTCTCCAATATGGTGCCAATGATGTCACTACATACACATGGCAACAAACACGAAAATACATGTAAATAAGACAATAACACCTCCATCCTAAAATACAATCAAACTAACGGGACAAGCGCAGAAAACTAAGGTTTTTAGGGAGAGGTCAAGCTAAATATAACAGTAAAATTGTTGTACACTGAATTGTTTTTAATCTCTGTTCAGAGACTCCTTTTGATTACTGCCTAATCAAGTGTAGTTTACTACTGGTTTTATAATTTAATTGGATACATAAAACAGACTTCTCACCAACTGGCTGCAAGAGAAGACATGTAACGATACTGAAATTTGCAAGCTTTTGGAGCCATTCGCTCACTCTCCTAGCAGAAGGGTTGAAATGGAAGGGAAAGAGGTGAAAGAAAAGGACTGGTGAGGTGTAGGAAATGGGGAGAGTTTGGAAAAGTTTCCCATAACCCAGGGTCAGGGGAGGCTTACCAGAGTAGATGAGAAGTTGGGGACTGCACTGGATATGTTTTGAAAACCTGAGAGTTTAAAAGTGGAAGGTATTATTGAAGACAGAGATTACTGTAAAATATTGTTTATGAGTTAATAATAGCAGAAAGCTAATTGCATTGCATGTGCGGGGAGGGGGGGGGGGTTAAATAGACATGTCAGAAAATAAAGCACAGCGGGGTTGGTCACAGGGATAGGAACCATAGGGTAGGAAAATGGGTGCAGAAGTAGTATAGTCTGACAAGGATATTGTGGAGATTGCGAGGGTGATGAAAGGCTGTTCTGGGTGTGGTGGGCAAAATGTTGGACAGAATGGACCTCATTTCAGGCCATGATTTTAGGAAGTTAAAGCCTTGTTGAAGTAGCTGATTAACACATTCGAGACCTGCATAATACTAAGTCATAAGAGGTGTAGTCGTCAGTTGGTTTTTGGGGGGACTAGCAGTATCAGGATTGGATGTCATGGCCTGGGAGATCTGCTTTTGAACTAGGCTGGTGAGGTAATTATGTCCAGTGAAGGCTGAGGTGAAAATTGTGGTTTATTGCTGTATAGTGTCTGCATCTGAACAAATGCATGTGCCTCGAATGTCAACACTGTGGGAGGCAATGTTTGACATCAAAAGGATGGTAATTGTCAAAATGTGAATATTGTTGTTTACTTTGTAGTTTTAATGTGAACAGAAGTGTAGCTGACCCTTGGTGAGAATGTGGCTAGCCTCACCATGAGTCAATATGGCAGAGATGTTGTCAACATATCTAAAACAAACCAGGGATTACGGCTTATGGATCCCATGAAAGCACCCACCCATGAAAAGGTTAGCGTAGGAAGGAGCCATCCTGGTTTCCATGGCTATGCCCCTGATCTGTTTGTATGTCTGCCCCTCAAAGGTAAAGTAGTTGTTGGTGAGTATAAAGGTAATTAAAGTGAGTAGGAAGGGCATCATAGGTTTGGAATCAGGTGGGCACTGATTGAGGAAATGTTCAGCAGCAGAGAGACAAAGTACATGGGGGATGTTGGAATAGATGGAGGTGGCATCAGTGGTGTGAAGCAAGGTGTGTGGTGGGAGTGGGATAGTCAAAGATTTCAGACAATGTAGGAAATGTTTAGCATCTTTAACCCTTTTGCTGCTGTGAACTTCTCTAGAAGTCGGGAGCGAATGTGCCACTCAGCCAGCGGACTGCTGCAGCAGTCGAGTGCAGCCCGTGCCACCCAGCCGGTGGACAGCTGTTGCAGTTCCACCTTGCATCATATTTCTTCGCTTCAGTACACTCGACTTGTGTGGAAGTCTGACCTATGCACCATCTAGCGGCATTGTTCAAAGTCTGTAGTTAACAACAGAGTCACTGGAGTGATGTGTACGTTTGGTGGGTGCTCTGAAGCTACCACCTATGGGGCGACATGGTGACTGGGTTTGTGGATCTTAGGAAGGAGGTAAAAGGTGGGGGAGCCCGGTTTGGACGGAGTAATGAATTCTGTGGATTGAGATGTTAGTCCTTGTGAAGGCCCTGAGGTTGTAAGGAGGGACAGGAGGCTAGTTTGTATCACAGGGATGCGACCTTGAAAGCAGATACTGCACATAGAGGTTAACCTCAGTTAGTTTCTACTAGAAGTGATATGACAGATAAGCGATATACTGTGGAGGAAGCTCTTTCTCTCATACTGGGTAGTGACTTTGTAGTTGAAAGTGACTCATCATCCAAACCTGATGATGAACATGAAACACCTATAGTAGCTGCTTCTACATCAGGTACATGTGCTACTCCAGGTGTTCCATTGACATCCCCAGACTTGGTGCTCCTACTTACGTCGATGTGGCTGTCCTCCTGGTTTTTTATATTCCTTCTGGTTCTTGTTCCCCTTGCCTTTTCCTTTTTATCCTTCCATTTCGGCATTTTTGATTCCACTTTTGGGACTGACCTCCACTTCTAAATTTCCTCTCTGTAGTGTGAGCCATTTGGGGAAGACTCCCTCCCTAGCATCTACAGTGTGGATCCCTCTCCCTCCTTCCCCTCTTCCTTCCCTGCCATAACCTCCCCCACCCTGCTAGGTCACCAGAAGGTGTAGCCAGTCCGGGTGGTGGGGCTGTAATGTACCCATCTGGCTGAGCCCCCTGACAAAATAGGGATCATCTTTCTGATACCTGAGCTGTTGCCTCACTGTGTATGCCTAGCGCTGGTTGCTTGTTATTCTGGAGCATTGGAACTCTCAGAAATGGCTGCTACGCCAGATAGCCTTGCTGTAGGTGGGTGGTGCTGACAGATGGGAGTGGACAGTATTGGGGAAGATGCTTTGCGTATGAATATGTTAAGCTCCAAAAAAACTGGGCATTATTGTATAGCCCTCTCTTCAGTTGGTAATGGATCATTTAATGCTGCTTCTTATGACTATGTAGCCTCCCCTTTCCTGGCTACATGCTGGGAGGTTGGCCAGGCTTGCTGGCTTGGGGTGAAACACTTTCCCCACTATCTGGTGTACACTGGTACTGATGGGGACACATTCAATTCCACCAAGCCTTTTTTTTTTCGGAAAATATTGAGGGGAAGCTTGGTGACATTGGGTCTCACAGCAAAATTCAGTTGGGTTCACTATTGATCAAAACCACTTAAAACTACTTTGCTGCCCAATCTGCAGCCCTTTGCACTTGTGACCATCTTGACAACATCCCAGTGTCTATCATTCCTTAACAGTCTTCGAAAATGGTTCAAGGAGCCATTTTTCATATGGATCTCATCCTTCAAACTGATGAGGAACTCCAGGCCAATCTGGAACGACAGGGTGTTCATTTTGTTCGACATTTTCAGAAAGCTCGTAAGGACAATTGCATCATTACTGATGCTTTTATTCTGACATTTGAGGGAGATACCCTCCTGGAGAAGATCACAGTTGTGTGTTATCAGTGTGACGTGAAGCTGTACCATGTAATGTTTTCGGTGCTTCTGTTTCAGGCACATGACTTCGCATTGTATGGCGGACTGTCAGTGTGGTGAATGTGAATGGGCACTCCATAAGGAGAGCCTCTATGTTCCACTACCCATGTGTATTAATTGTCTTGACTCTCCATGCTTGTCAGTTTGCCTGGTTTATAAGAAGGAAAAGAAGATACAGCAGTGTAAGTCCCTTGACTGTTTATCGTACACTGAGGCTCGTCAGATATATGACTGACTTTACCCTGTGTCAGCAACATCTAATTTTGCCTCTATTGTGTTCTTTCCCCCTCCTCCTTACAGCAGTCTTGCCCCCTCTCCTCTCCCCCCTCTCCTACAGTTCCAATGCCCTCCTTTTAGGGGGCCGCTGCCCTCCCCGACTAGAGAAGTGTCCCCCTCCTCTAGTGCTCGCCGATGATGGGTCTCCCACCCCGAGCACCTCCATCTGGCATCTCCCAGGCTGGAGGCTTGCTGCCACAACTCGGCCAGCGGAAAGGAATGAGAGAATCGACATGAAGTGGTCACTGTTGCAGAGGTCGTTGTGTGGCAACCAGTGTAAGGAAGGAAGAAGGTGAAGGGAAGTGAGTGAAAGGTCAATGGCAGAGAAAAGTCGCCTGCTCTCTCTCAGTTGTGGATCTTGCAGAACCTGCTCTCCCTCTGTTCCCTTTCCTCCTCAACCTATGGAATAGAAGAAGAAGGAACTAAGTCCCAGCACAAGCCTCTCCCCCTGGGGCTGTACAGTGGTACCATATTCTGCCTCACAACTGGAGTCTGATCTATTATTTGTGGATGTTGCCCCATCCCTATTGGTGATGGATGATGACCCACTGGCGTGATTGGCTTCAGGCCATTCGCATCCCATTTGGATCCCATTCTGCACTTATTCAATGGAACTTTAATGGATATACCTCCCGGATTTGCAATCCTTTATTTCCTTTTACTTGACAACTGACTTGACTACAGGAATCTCATTTTACTCATGCTCACTCACCAACCATTCGTGGGTTCAGAGCTGTCTTTTGGAACCAGACAAGCCCTTTGAGAGCTTTCAGGACATTTGCGCATTGATCCAATGGACATTGTTGGTACATGGATTCTCCTTCATACCACATTGGAAGCGGTTTCGTCCAGGTCCACTTGGACTCTGTGGTCACAGTTTGCAATTTCTACTCTTCTGACAGCCCCCTACACCTGCTGCTCTAACTGTCCTCCTTCAGAAACTATCCCCTCCCTCCTCCTCCTTGGAGAGTTTAATGCCCATCACCCTTTGTGGGAAAGTGCTTCTTTGTCCAGTTGGCAGTTCCTCAATGACCAGTTTCTTGTGGTCCACACCCTGTGCCTTCTTAATGATGGTTCCCTAGTCATTTTAATGCTGCATATGACACTTTCTCTGCCATTGATCTTTCATTTACTTCCCTTCCCCTTCTTCCTTCCTTACACTGGTTGCCACACGATGACCCCTGCGGTAGTGATCACTTCCCATTGATTTTCTCACTCCCTGTCACCTCCTGATGGTCAGGTTATCCTGGTGGGCTGATTGGTGTCTATATACCTCTCAAGTCGTGTTTACACTCTCTCTGTGAGGTTGAATTGATGAAGTCATTTGTGATTTGTCAGATAAGGTAATCTGCTCAGCCAGTATTGCTATTCCCCTCTTGATGAGCCCTGTACGCCACCGGCCAGTTCCATGGTGGACCACAGTCATTGCCACCGCCATCCTTGATAATCGTCACACCTTGCAAAATCTTAAGCAATATCTGTCCTCCACCAGCCTTATTGTCTTGAAATGTCTTCAAGACAACAAAGGACAAAGACTGTTACTTATTCAAACAGAGCAAGCAGGTGTGTTGGGAACGCTTTGCCTCCTCCCTAAGTTCTTCTGTTCGTTTGGGCTGCATTCCACACCCTCCAAGGTTGTCAGTGGCAGTCTTCTATTTTGGTCCTTGCCCTACCAGGTGGACTTTGTATGAATCCATCAGTTTTCACAGAACATCTTGTGACCCATTTTGCAATGGCATCTGCATCAGCCTCCTACCCTGCTGCATTCCTCATATGGAAACAGTGGGCTGAAGCTTCCCACTTATGTTGTACCCCTTGTCAGGTGGAACCATACATTGAACCTTTTATTGAATGATAACTTCTTCTGATTCTTCTGACCCTCTCTTCTTTCCACAATTCAGCCCCTCGCCATGATTCCATATATAACCAGTTACTTCAAAACCTTAATCCTCCACAATGACAGTATCACTTCTGGATATTTACCCGTATTTAACTCCAAGGCATTTTCCCCTCTTAAAGGGTTGACAGTACTGTCCTTCCTGTTCTTAAGGCTGGTAAGAATTTGCTGTCCCTTGATAGTTACCACCCAATCAGTCTGACCAATGTTCCCTGCAAGTTAATAGACTGGATGGTGGCTTGTCGGTTCAGTTCGGTCCTTGAAACTTGGGCCTTCTATCTACTTGCCATGTGGCTTTCGATAGGGTTGGTCTTTTATTGATCATATGCTTTGACTGGAAACTGCAGCCCTTTTCTCAGTGCCACCATCTTGTCACAGTTTTCTTCACTCTTCGTAAGGCCTGTGACACAGATTTCCGTGATCACATTCTACTTACAATCCATCAGTGGGGTCTTTGGAGCCCCCCTCCAATTTTTATTCACCAGTCCTTGTCCCCAAGTCTTTCAGGTTCATGTTGACACCTTTCTCAGCTCTCCAGAGACTCGGGAGAATGGTGTTCCACAGGGCTGCATACTAAGTGTCCATTTTCTTATTCCTATTAATGAATTTGTGGCCTCTGCAGGACCCCTGCTCTGTACCCTGCTTTCTATGTGGTTGATTTCAGTATCTGGGCTAGCTCCCACTCGGTGGTCTCTGCAGAGCAACAGCTCCATGGTGCCTTCTGGCACTCTTCCACATGGACACTCTCGCACGGATTTCAGTTCTCTCCCATTAAGTCGAGGGTGGTGCATTTCTGTTGCCGCATTATGGTCCATCATGACCTGGAGCTCTACCTTGATGCCCAACACCTGACCATGGTCCCCCAGTTATGTTTCTCAGGTCTTCTTTTGGACAACAAGCTTATTTGGTTGACTCATATCTGCCTTCTGAAGGTTAGTTGTTTTTAGAAACTCAATGTCCTTTGGTTCCTTGTCTTTATCAGGCATTAGTTCTGTTTCATCTGGACTATGGTTGTCAAGTTTATGGATCAACTGCCTCTTCTACGCTTCTCCTTTTGGACACAGCACACCATCGTGGTATCTGTTTAGCCACCGGAACGTTTTGTGCTAGTCCTGTCGATAGCCTTCTGATTGATGCTGGGATCCTTCCCTTTTCGGTTCAGCGCTCCCAGCTCCTGGTTTCCTATGCCATCACTGTCCTCTCTTCTCCTGCTCACCCTTTCTATTCTGTTCTTTCCATGGCTTTGGGACATCACTCACCTGCCGTCCTCCACCTGCTGTCCTCCATCTACATCTACGTGATTACTCTGCTATTCACAATAAAGTACCTGGTAGAGTGTTCAGTGAACCACCTTCAAGCTGTCTCTTTACCGTTCCACTCTCGAACGGTGTGTGGGAAAATCGAGCACTTAAATTTTTCTGTGTGAACCGCGATCTCTCTCATTTTATCGTGATGATCATTTCTCCCTATGTAGATGGGTGCCAACAGAATGTTTTCGTGATTGGAGGAGAAAACTGGTGATTGAAATTTCATGAGAAGATCCCATCGCAATGAAAAATGCCCTTGTTTTAATGATGGCCACTCCAATTCACGTATCATGTATGTGGCGTTATCTCCCCTACTTCGTGATAATACAAAATGAGCTGCCCTTCTTTGTACTTTTTTGATGTCATCCGTCAGTCCCATCTGATGCGGATCCCACACAGCACAGCAATACTCCAGAATAGGGCAGACAAGTGTGGTGTAAGCAGTCTCTTTAATAGACCTGTTGCACCTTCTAAGTGTTCTGCCAATGAATTGCAGTCTTTGTTGGCTCTACATACAACATTATCTATGTGATCATTCCAATTTAGGGTGTTTGTAATTGTAATCCCTAAGTATTTAGTTGAATTTACAGCCTTCAGATTTGTGTGACTTTATCGTGTAATCGAAATTTAGTGGATTTCTTTTAGTACTCATGTGAATAACATCACACTTTTCTTTATTCAGGGCCAACTGCCACTTTCCACACCATACAGATATCTCATCTAAATCATTTTGTAATTAATTTTGGTCATCTGATAACTTTACAAGATGGTAAATGACAGCATCATCTGCAAACGATCTAAGACGGCTACTGAGATTGTCTCCTATGTCGTTAATATAGATCAGGAACAACAGAGAACCTATAACACTTCCTTGGGGAACGCTGGATATTATTTCTGGTTTACTCCTTGACTTTCTTTCTATTACTACGAACTGTGACCTTTCTGACAGGAAATCATGACTCCAGTCGTACAACTGAGGAAATATTCCATAGGCACACAGTTTGTTTAGAAGACGCTTGTGGGGAATGGTGTCGAAAGCCTTCTGGAAATCTAAAAATATGGAGTCAATTTGACATCCCCTGTCGATAGCACTCATTACTTTGTGAGTATAAAGAGCTAGTTGTGTTTTGTAAGAACAATATTTTCTGAATCCGTGCTGACTACGTGTCAATAAATCATTTTCTTCGATGTACTTCATTATGTTCGAATACAGTATGTGTTCCAAAACCATACTGCGAATCAACGTTAGTGATATGGGCCTTTAATTCAACAGAGTACTCCTACTTCCCTTTTTGGGTATTGGTGTGACCTGATCAATTTTTCAGTCTTTAGGTAAGGATCTTTCTGTGAGTGAGCGGTTGTATATAATTGCTAAATATGGAGCTATTGTATCAGCATACTCTGAGAGGAACCTGACTGGTATACAATCTGGAGCGGAAGCCTTGCTTTTATTAAGTGATTTAAGCTGCTTTGCGACACCAAGGATATCTATTTCTATGTTTCTCATCTTGGCAGTTGTTCTTGATTGGAATTCAGGAATATTTATTTCGTCATCATTGGTGAAGGAATTCCGGAAAACCATATTTAATAACTCCGCTTTAGTGCCACTGTCATCAGTGACTTCACTGTTGTTATCGCGCAGTGAAGGTACTGATTGCGTCTTGCCACTGGTGTGCTTTATGTATGACCAGAATCTCTTTGGGTTTTCTGCCAGATTTAGAGACAGAGTTTTGTTGTGGAAATTATTGAAAGCATCTCGCATTGAAATAAGCACTACATTTCGAACTTCTGCAAAACTTTGCCAGTCTTGGAGATTTTGCGTTCTCTTAAATTTGGCATGGTTTTATCGCTGGTTCTGCAACAGCGATCTGACCCGTTTTGTGTACTGTGGGGGATCAGTACCATCACTTATTAATTTATGTGGTATATATCTCTCAGTTGCTGTAGATACTATCTCTTTGAAATCGTTCCACAACTTTTCTACGCTTAAATGATCCGATCGGAAGGAGTCCAGACTGTCTCTTAAAAAGGCATTAAGAGCATTTTTATCAGCTTTTTTAAATAGATATACTTTGCGTTTATTTTTGATGGGGTTGGGCTCTGCCTTGCTTCTCTCTGTCATGATCTCCATCCCCTCTCCTTGTCCTCTATCCCCTGTTCTCTCCCAACCACCCGCCCTTGGTTAGTTCCTTGGCTCTGGTTTCGGATGGATCTCTTTGAGGGTCTGAGAACATCTGTCGCTCCAATGGTGTTTCATTGTTTGTTCCACCTCCTGTTATGTGAGTTTCCCAATGCCATTGTTTTTTTTCACCATTGGCTCTAAATCCTCCAGTCATGTGGGATATGCCTTCACATGTCTTGTTGTCATGGAACATCATGGCTTGCCTGCCATGTATATGGTGTGTACTGTTGAATTTATGGCCATCTATTTGGCCCTCTGCTTTATTAAATGATCCTCACCCCCAGGAGGCTATCGCTTGGTGTTTTCTTGGCCACCCCTTGGTCTCTGACATCCAAAGTCTTCTTGCCAATCTTGGTGATGCTGCTTGACTTCCTTTGGGTTTCCAGGCATTTCATGAACTTGCTGATTGTCTGCTGGGGGGGGATAGCCACCTACCCACCCTCCTCTGTGACCCCTCCAGGGACAGATTTGTGGCTTTACATCAAATATCTTTTTGTTCAGTCATGGGACAACGCTTTGGGGCCCTACCCTTCTGATCAGTAAACTTCGTGCAATCAAGGAGACACTCTTCGTGTGGATTGGTTATGGAGGACTTGGCATTGCCTCCACACGGGCCTGATTCTCTCTCCTCTTTCCTTACGTTTTGTCTGGTCTTTTGTGCCCTTTTGTTTCCCCTTTTTTTGCCTCCTTCCCCTGGTGTTGTCCCATTGTGTTGTGATCATGGCATGGCGTGTTCTTTCTCTTCCTTCTGTCCCAGTGCTCTTTTTACCTCTTTGTTTGACCATTTTCCCTTCTATTTGACTGGACTGTGCTGTTGTGTTTTTCCTCCCTTGGTTTCTACCACCGATGACCTCACTGTTTGGTCTCCTCTCTGAACAAACCAACTGCTGAGAGGATAATCATGGGGTCATCACTTTTTAGAAAATGAAGAACCTGGAGTTCTGCAGAGGGCAGGTTTGGGCCATGTTATAAGAAACTGAGGAAGGATTTTATTGTGTATAAAACTGATATAGTTGACTCCTCATAGGTATATACCTAGAAATCTTCATTTGTCTGTGTTTATTGCTTCTATTCTGCCTATATTATTACTCCATTAAATTTAGCTCTCATAAGAATGAATAGCATTATTCATTATAGTAATAGCTTGCTGAAATGAAATGAATGAAATGATCGTATGGCATTGTTGACTGGGAGGCCCCAATGAATGAATGAATCAGATCTTTAAAAAGCACATTATTTATAGTCATAAATAGTGGTTTATGACTAATCTGCTCATGTTCCTTTATCTGTTTTCTGTTCCACTTTAGTGTATTTTTGTATCAGCTATATTTTCTTGGTATTTCATTATGTTACCATTGTCTTATGATTTTCAGTTTCTGACTGAAATTTTTGACATGCTGTTGTATGGGCACTAATGACTGTTACTAATTAGTGCACTAAAATGAAAGACTGAAGAACTAAGAAACATGCCTTGAGTCTCTGATTGGCTGCAATGATAGCTCAAGTTGAAGGCTTTGAAATGAACACAAAATAAAATCTGTATACAGAGTGTGCAGAGAAGCTAAGCCTAAATGGTTGCAGAAAAATGTAAATGAAAAGAAAAAAGGAAATTATCTCACGACACATTCAGCATATAGAAAAACCAATTTACAGCATTCAGTTACATTAAAAGTGAAGGTCTGAACATTAAGAGTGCAAGAGAAATTCCACTGTTAAAAACAGAGTACAACCATTCCCATTTTATTAAATATTTCTGTTGGCTATCAGACTAACGAGAGAATATGGGTGGTGATTACATCCTGATCTGTAGACAGTTATTGAATTTTACTATGTGCCTGAACTGACCTGTGCACTGCTTCCTGTGCTTAAAGGATTTATATTTAACAATATTTCTGAAATGATAAGTCACTTGTTGAAAATACAGTTCATAGTTGGTCCATAGTTTGTCTCTCACACAGTCTCATAGTACTTGTTCCATCTAGCCACAATGGAAAGTTTAACTTGAGAATTACATTCTCAAGAATTAAACAGACTCACTGGCTCACATAATAATTTCTTCCAGTATCTGATAATGTTGATAGGCACCTTAACATAATTCAAACTTCTCCATGTCATTAATGGCGGGCCTCCATATAATATTCCACAATGTCTCATCCACTTACAACTTTCAATACTCTGCAAATATTTGTACAAAACTTCTTCCACATTTATACAAATGTTTCCTTTATACACTGTGCTACTCAAAACCTTAGTTGTGCAAATACTTATACATAAACTTAAAACTTTCTCCAACACTGAGGCCACAGGCCATCCTTCACTGCCTGCCTATCCAACTCTAAACTGCCTCTCTTGCATTGGCCAAGCACATGTGATCTAATTTGGAACTCTCTGTCTGTTAGTGTGAATCTGTTCCTTATGGAAGGCCAACAATATGGCATACACTGGAAATGGTGGCTGTGACCAATTGCTAGTAAGGGCGTTGACAATGGTACCATTACAACAGGAGAGAACAGGTAGGTGGAAAAAGCACGTTGTAGGCCTCTAGGGGCGGGGCAGTCTGCTATTGTGATAGAAGAAAAAATAAATGCAAGTTGATTTTGGACACATAGGGGACCTAATATTAAAGTCCAAGTTTGGTAGAACTTACGAAGACTTGTGACCTAATAGGATAGGAGTGAAGATTACGTTCCTTCAAAATTCCTGTAATCATTTTTGGAAGTAGCAACCAAATGACTGTTCAGTTTGGTGTATGGCATTGATGAGACTGGAAACATATGATCAGACTTTCGGAAAAATATGACGACGACACAGTCATGATGATATAATGGGTAGATAAATGCGAGTAAGTCAGGCATCCTAGTTTTTAACATGAATAACATCTAGAAGAATGAATATGGAAATTGAGGGTATATTAGGCAATGATCAGTTTTTCATTAGATAATAGTACCAAATGGCAGTTCTGAGGCTGCACTTGATAATGGAAGCAAAACTTTAGAAAAATCAAGACCCCTTCATGGGAGTTGTCAACAAAGAAAAAAGGTTTAAGGATATCCGAAATTTCCAGGAAAGTAGGTGTAAGCTATAGGGAAAGACGGATGATTATGGAATGACTACGATGATGTTAGAGGGAGCTGCAGAGGATAAAACAGAAGGGGAAGTCAGGCACTGGAATGTATCTAATAAAGAATTGAATATCAAACAAAGGAAACTCCAGGTAGGAATATCAACAATGTAGGAAAAGACTAGGAAAAGACGCTTACTGTAAAGAAGACACGTCAAGTTGCAGACAGGCACAACTGACAAAGACTGTGGCAAGAAGCATATGTGAGTGACTTCTAATTGTGCCTGTCTGCAACTTGTCATGTCTTCTTTACGGTAAATAATTGAATATGTTTGGTGTTAATGCTACCCTGTTTACTCAGTAGAGGAAGTCATGGGATGTTGCATCAAATCAGAGGAGTGACAAGGGAAAAAAAGTCTTCTACAATGGGACCATGTAATGGTCAAGTTGGTTGCCAGTGTGGCGTGCCCTACTAAGATATCCAAATAAGAAGCAAGCTGCACAACAGCCATGAGGAATACTGTTCATCCTTCCATTCTCTACCTTACTGGAGGAACTGGAAACTTGAAATGAGAGTCCATTCTCCACTAGTACGCTATTTTTTATGAGGTTGCATAATTAAAACTAGTAGAAACATTGGACTTTTTTGAAAAACCATTGTGACTGGAAACCTGGAAAATTTATATTGTATTCTTCCTATCGGAGCCTGTATGATGGATAATGTTTTGAATGAGATAGAGCTCCTTCTCCCTGTTGCCGAGTTGTTTGATTACAAATGTCACACTCTCTCCTCTCTTTTGTTTAAATTTGTCCTTTCCTGACTTATGAGAATCAGGATTAAAGTTACTGTTGGTATATACACAGATGGACATAGAATTTACTGTTGTCAGAAAGTGTCCAAAGAGTCATCATAATCAAAATATGGACTACATGTCAAACCAAATGGAAAAATAAATGATAGATGGGATGGTGTAAACATGTTAGGTGACAGCTACATTCAACTGCATAATTGTAAATGACATAACAACATTCATTCTCCAGTTATTTATGAAAAAAAGTGTAGATAGTATATTGTTTGAATGGTGACTGACAGCAGAGCAAACACTGTTCTAACATAATCAAACAATTGGAATATTGACATTATTATGAAAAGAATAGAGTGCTACTCACCATATAGCAGAGATGCTGAGCTGCAGACAGGCCCAACAAAAAGACTGTCAAACAAGCAAGCTTGCAGCTGAAAGACCTCCTTCCGAATTGGAAAGAAAACACACACACACACACACACACACACACACACACACACACACACACACACACACACACGCCTGTGTGAGAGAGTTGCATTTGCCTGTGTGTGTGTGTGTGTGTGTGTGTGTGTGTGTTCTTTCTAATTCGGAAGAAGGCCTTTTGGGCACAAGCTTACTTGCTTGACAGTCTTTTTGTTGTGCTTATCTGTGACTCAACAGCTACACTATATAGTGAGCAGCAATCTATCCTTTTCATAATGGAAAATGTGGAAAAATGTAAGTTAATGCGGATGAGTAGGAAGATCAAACCTGTAATGTACAGATACAGTATTACTAGTGTTCTGCTTGACACAGTCGAGTTGTTTAAATATCTTGTGTGTAACATTGCAAAGCATATGAGATGGAACAAGCATGTGAGAACTGTGGTAGGGATGGTGAATGGTCGACTTCTGTTTATTGGAAGAATGTTATGAAAGAGTGGTTCATCTGTAAAGGTGACCACATGTAGGATGCTGGTGTGACCTATTTTTGCGTACTGCTTGAGTGTTTGGGATCCATACCAGATCGGATTGAAGGAAGGCATCAAAACAATTTAGAGGCGAGCCGCTAGATTTGTTATCGGTAGGTTTGAACAACGTGTAAGTGTTACAGAGATATTTCAGGAACACAAATGGGAATCTCTGGAGGGAAGGCGATGTTCTTTTCAAGAAACACAATTGGGAAAATTTAGAGAACTGGCATTTGAAGCCAGACTGCCAAATGATTCTACTGCTGCCAGCATACATTGCGCTTAAGGACCATGAAGATAAGTTATGAGAAGTTAGGGCTGATATGGAGGCATATAGATAGTCATTTTTCCTTTGCTCTGTTTGCTAGTGGAACAGGAAAGGAAATGACGTAGTGATACGGGGTACCCTCCACCATGCACTGTGTGTTAGCTTGCGGAGTGTCTGTGTAGATGTACATGTTGTCACTGTTCCTGCATATTAAAACATATACCGAATTCACCACTTGTCACGTTGATGAGTGATATCTTTCTAAGCTTCTTGGCTATGAGATTGTGAATTGATGAATGCATTTTCATACTATTTAATGGTATGGAGAGTACTGTGCAAAAATGGAAATAAGTGGAATTACAGGATCCCTTTCAGTTATTGTCATGCTTCCTTGTTCACAAAACATAAGTATTAACCACAAATAAAAAAATTAACTCTTGTCAAGCTACTACATACTGTTTTGACTCAAGTTACACCTAACATGCTGAAATTAACAGGGAATTTACTACTTTCTGGTTTTAGTATTTATACGGTTAGAATGATATTTGTCATAGAATGACATCTTCTTTTTCCATGTTGAGTGAAAACCGTTGCTGTATTTTTTTGATCACTTGCATTTCTCGGCCAGAATGGCCGAGCGGTTCTAGGCACTACAGTCGGGAACTGCGTGACCGCTACGATCGCAGGTTCGAATCCTGCCTCGGGCATGGATGTGTGTAATGTCCTTAGGTTAGTTAGGTTTAAGTAGTTCTAAGTTCTAGGGGGCTGATGACCTCAGCAGTCATGTCCCATAGTGCTCAGAGCCCATTTGAAATTGCATTTCCAGTTACGTATGATTGTGATCTCTGTTTGGTTGAAGTGAGTGACTCCTTAAGTGTGTAAGGACCACAGTTTTAGTAAGCATTTTTTTAAAAAATGGAACTGAATTTCTCATGGCACACTAGGTGCCTAATAAAATACTTCTAAGTATTTTTCCTACATTTTTTTCTCAAAGTATTCTAATTTAATCATTTTTCTTGCGTTTTCTTTCTCTACGTATTGTACTTCTGACCCAGCAAAATTCGCCCACCTCTTAAAGAGTAGCTTGTCAAAGTTTAATGCGTAGCTGTCCAGTATGTACACCTGCTGTTTTTTAGGTATATGTTCTACCCATTAGAAAGCACATGGTCCATTTCATTCAGCCCAACTCAGTTCCTATTCATGTTCGCTGACTGCAGGTATGTTGTCAGTAAATCATATCATGCAGATTTTCTGTCAATGACAGACAACTCTCACACCAAGGTAGTCTTTTACATCTCTCATTGCCTGTTCTGTGTGCAAATTAAACATCGGTGGTAATAATGAGCAACATGTGCAATTCCTCCATGCCGCCCCCCCCCCCCCCCCCACTCCAAACTCTGCTTCTATTATTAACTGCAATGCTGAAATTGTTTCCCTGTTGCATCCTTTTCTCCTAAAATCAAACTGATCCCCATCCTAACCTACTTTGTTTTCCCTTTCATTCTTTGATAATGTACTCTTGTGAGTATTTTTAATCCATGTGATACTAGACTGTTGTGCAGTTATTTTCTCAAAGTCTATTCTTGCTTTCTTTGAAAGAGCATAAATTATATTATTTTCAAAATCTATCAATTGAAGACATATAGTCTGAAAATGAGTCCGTGATCATATTTTGGCACTTTATTTTACAGGTCCACCTTCACAAACTTTTACACTTCACTATCACCAGTTTCGGCTACTGTCATCTTCAGATGAGCACTTACTATGTATCTACATGTTTAGTTTGACGTTGATACAACATCTGAATATTTTATGATCTGAAGATGGCAGTAGCCGAAACTGGCAATAGTGATGTGTAAAAGTTTGTGCGCTCAAGATGGACCTCCAAAATAAAGTTTTCAAAATGGAACTTCCCCACTTAGGTAAAATGCTTCTTATTCCACTTTTTGGTCTGATGCCCACAAAATTTCCATTGGTCTTTCATCAATATCTGAGCGTTTGTTCCTTCTGAGTTTGTGAAAAGCTTTTCAAAATTCAGGAAACATTATTGTATCTTCCTTCTGATCTTCTCGCTCCATGTCCATATTTTCAGTTGGATTAATTTCTCCTCAACAACTGTAAACTTTCTCGAGGTAGTTTTTCCATAGTCTCCTGTTATTTTCTGCTTCCATTATCCAGGTATCTTTGTAAAGTGCTTATTAGGCTGCCTGCAGCATCAGCACTACTGTGTTTCATTTTGTATTTATCTTCTATCTTCCCTCCATCAATTCTTCTTTAGGTTTTTTACATTTCTGGATATATCATTTTGACTGACCTAAATTGCTGATACTTACTTTCAACATTTTTACATTTCCGTTGTTTATATATTAATTCCAGTATCTTGTCTGTTATACATGGCTGTCACTTTTCTGCCATTTTCAGCCCTAGCACTTTTTCTGCTGCATTTTCAACACCTCTTTTAAGCAATTTCCATTTGCTTTCCACACCAGTAACTCCTTGAAGTGGCATTTTTCTTTTGTCACTTGTTCTTTTGAGGTAACATGAATTTGTCATTCCTTCAATTTGCTTACGTTCCAGTGTTTCAGCTGATTTCTCTGTAATTTGTTGGATTTTGACTGCCTTTTCATTAGTACTAGGTTATGGTCACTATCATTAGATTATTCTTAAATCTTTAACTGGATTTCTGAATTCTTTCCATTAAAACATAATGGATCTGGTATCTTCTTTTTTCTCTTCTCAAGGGGTTCTCAAAAAGTGTCTGCACAATAATTAACATGTGCTTAACAAAGAACTCTATTACCCTCTCTCCCCTCTCATTTTGTTTCTCAAGACCAAACTCTCCCTTTATTTTGTGTTTCTTGTATTTACCTGTGACTGCATTCCACCTGGCCATTACGACTAAATTTGCATTCCCCTTACTAATTCTTATGGTGCAGTGGTAAGATGCTGGACTCTTTATTTTGGAGAATGTTGGTTCAAATGTATGTCCATCCATCCTTATTTACTTGCTGAATTCCATAAGGCAAATTCAGAGATAGTTCATTTGAAAGGACACAGCCAGTTTCCTTCCCTACTCAAAGTTTGTGCTTAACCTTGAGATTTTTTTTAGTTACCACACTACCTTAGGTTTGTAACATTCCATGTGCCCACCCTAATTAGCATTCTCTTTTTATCTTCAGCTCCCCCTTAGGTGTGCTGGTCCAGAGATCTAAATGGGGAACTATTTTGCCTGCAGAATATTTTCCCTGTGAGGAAGCTCTTATGACATTCTCAGCATAAAACTGCAAAAGATAATGTTGTGGTTTTTTATTGCCTTTTGGATCACAGTATTGCAGGTGTCAATAAGTTTATGCAGGCTTAGCTGGAAAATCATTTTTTGTAAAACTTAAATGTTGAATTAATATGAGAAAGTACTAATAGTAGACACATAGAAGTGTTAATGTGCAGTTTTACAGTATTTTCTACGTTCAAGTTCCCAATGCAGGGAAGAGATTTATAAAGCAGGCTGTGTTAATGGAAAATATAACTATTCCTTAAACAAGTTCCTACAGCAATTTGAGGCTTGTTTTTCCATAAAAAATTAGAGTAAAATATCAAGCTTAAGGGGGGGTAGGACATCAAACGGGCCGATTTGGAGCAGGTGAGGCACCACAGGACATTTTAATTTCTACTGTCTATACTTTTACAAATAAATTCATAAAACTTTGTCAGCATGACCAGGAAGGATTGAGGACTCACACTCATAGCAGTGGAAGTTCAAAAACGTAGCAAAATACCTTTAGTTTTGCATGTGAAATTTCGTCATTTTTTCACTTACTACTGGCTGCATTTGTTTCTGTAGGTACACTTTTCTTCCTAAGTAAGAGAGATTCTTCGATGAATTTTGCACACCATACAAGCAGTACTTACAGGTGTATGAAACTCTAGAATTTTCCAAATCTATTAAAAACTGTGGTAAAAATTGAGATAATTAACTGTAAAATTTGAGTTTTTTTCTAAACATGAAGTTTAAAATGTAACAGTTCATTAATTTTTTCATAAATTAAATAAACTCTAGAGTTTCATACACATGTAACTATAGTTTGTATGCTGTGCAAAATTCATCAAAGAATCTCTCTTACTCAGGAAGAAAAGTGTACCTATAGCAACAAATGCAGCCAGTAGTAAGTGAAAAAATGACGAAATTTCACATGTAAAAAAATGTATTTTGCTATGTTTTTGAGCTTCCACTGCTATGAGTATGAATTCTGAATCCTTCCTGATCATGCTTTCAAAGTTTTATGAATTTATTTGTAAAAGTATAGACAGTGGAAATTAAAATGTCCTGTGGTGCCTCTCCTGCTCATAATCAGCACATTTGACGTCCTACCCCCCTTAAGTAGTGATGAAAATGAAATTAAGTTTCCCAATAATAGTTTGTGATTGGAGTGGTGAAACATTTAAATCATTGGCCACTATATTCGGTGAGTAATTATACCACTATTTGCTGATTTTTCTGTGATGACCTAAAAGTAAAGACTTATCAACTTCTTCATTAAAACTTTTCCAAATATTTTACTGTCATTGTGATGATGCAGTCACATACTTGGAAGAGTTTAAATGGAAATGATAACAGCTGCAAAAACCTACACTTGCAATTACTGATGTGTTATCTTAGTCTGCCAGGCACTACTGTGATGTTTCTGTAACTTACACGTAAAGATTGAGATTATTTTTTGGCAGCTAGTCCCAGCATGGAAACTCTAAAACATCTGAAGGAAACTATATAAAGGATATAAAATAATGTATGTAATGTTTGGCTGTAAAATTGATAGTATATAATGTTGTTTTATTCACGAAATGGTTTACATGTATCAGTCAGACAAACTAATGTATATGTCTAAGCTTTCCAACAGCACCAACAGTGGTATCCTTCTGTCTGCATTTGTCGTGTTCTTCCTCCTCCACAATGATAACTGAAATTGCAGTGAACACCAAAGTCACTGCCATAGTCATCCTTCTTTCCTAATTATCGTATAATCCATGAAATTAAACAGACTTCTGTACTGCCAGTGACTAATATTGCATCATCTTCCCAAACACCGTTACCATATCTTTTTGTAGACACATTTTATTTTTCATGGCTGATTAAAGTTTTGTGGTAAATTTAAACTGTAACTTGGCAGCAGGTTGAATCGGGAAGTACAGGTATGCCAAATATGTGCCAACAACTGAATTATGTGAAAATGATTCATCATAATACAATTTGAGTTTCATTTCTTGTCTATGTTTTAAAATTATTGCAAAAAATTTGTAAAAAATAAAGCCTTTACATTCGAGTGTTGCAGACACATCAGATTATTTCAGCAATTTTTGTTTGCAATGGAAATATAAAATTGCAGTGACTGGGCTCATAAATACCACTAAAATTTATTTTATAATCCACCAATGTTAATGGTATAATTGATAAATTTTCTTTCATGACTCCAACTTCAATCATACCCCTCTCCCCATCCTAATCCACTGCTCCATGTCAATGTGTGATGCAGACAACTCTTCCTGTCTGTGGTCAGTATGAGCTCACTGGTACTATGTTTTTGTCCTGTGTGCCTGCCTGCCTCTCCATGCCAGCCACCAGCTATGCTTTCCCAATCTTTCCTCCCTCTCCCTGTCTCCTTTCTCCATCCACCTGCTCCACTGCTCAATAACCCATCACCCTAGTTGAGCTGTAATACTGGAGCAGTTTTATCAGTAGCCATACAGCTCTACATGTATGTCTGAAGAAGGCTGTTCTGAAAGCTAGCAACATTCTCAGTCTTGTTGATGTGCTTTGCAGCAACTCAGTGTCTCGACTGTTTGGTGAGTTGTTATTTTTATTTTTTCAGTTGTCATTATTTCTTTTTCTGATTTGACTGTTTTGTGTTTCAGTTTTGGTGGAATAATTCCACCAGTTGCAAAAAAGTTACATCAGGAGCACATTGAAAAAGTTGTTCAGGATGCTTTGAAAGCATCACATTTGAATATGGATGATATTGATGCTGTAGCAGCTACTGTTAAACCTGGTAATATGGCCTTGTCAGATGGAACACTGCTGTTATTGTTCTGTCATCCTGCTGTGAAACATTGGTATCTTATAACAAACTAATTCATGCATACATTAGTTTAAATAAATTGCCTGGTTCAGTGACAAATTCTTGCCTTTGTAGCTGTCAGATGAGTTCGTATTTCAAATACCTGTTAAGTATGAGTGGCTAAGAGTAGAAATGGCATGGAGCAACAGCAATGCCAAGACATTTTTATTAAAGAACAATCAGGGCAGTGATGGATTTGAATTTTATTTGTTGCAAAGTAAATAAATAATTACTTAACAAATCATAATAGATATACAACTTCATAATAGAGTGCAAGCAAAATGTATTACCTGTCATGAAAGAAATAATTAATAATGAAACTGTCATTGTATGCCTTCAAGTGTGGCTTATTAAATTTTTTCAAACCTATATGATTTTAAGGCGAACTGGACTCAGAAAAGTATTATAGTTTGTCAAAACGTGTGTTGGTGTCAGATAATAGATTTGGTAGGAGCACATAAAGCAGGATAGTTAAAATTTATGGTTTTGTGCTGTAGCCGATAGGCACCAAAGTGAGAACTTGTGGTTACCAAATTTTTGTAGTATGGAGGAAGTGAGGTTAAAGCAGTGATATTCACTATCCAGAAGAAATGGGAAATCACTGGGTCAAGGTGTTAATACGAGGGCTATTCAGAAAGTAGGGAACGTTTTGGCACACACAAAAAAAAACTAAGTACAAGAAATACATTTTATTATATACATCTGAAAGAGTGACTGACATACTACTTTTACACATTGTCACCAAACACATTGAGGCACTTTTCATAGCGGTGGACAAGCTTTGAAAGACCTTCATCGTAAAATTCTGCCGCCTGAGACTTGGGGTAGCCTAGCTTTTGAGCGACAATTTCAAACAACAAAGTCCGTGAAACTTCTGGAAAAGAAAGCGAAAGCTGTGTTACTGTGAAGCAACGGTTTTCATGAATCGTTTCATCAACTTTAACGACAAGATCGTCAGTCACAACGCTCGGGTATCCACTCTTCTCTTCATCATGAACATTGGTTCGACCATTTTTAAAGCGAATGCACAATTTCCGGATGGAACGTGCACTCATTTCATTGTTTCCATACACTTCACACAGTTCACGATAAATTTCTATAGGTTTTGGGTTTTTTGCCAACAAAATCCGTATCACAGACTGCACCTCACAACTGGCGGTGTTTTCGATTGCAGCGCACATTTCAAATTCGAATGTCGAAAAAACCAGATGCGCAGAGATGTTCCCACTGTCACAGATGGATGCCAACTGAGCTGCCGAGCACGCACATATGAAAATATACACCATCGGCATTCGCCTAGAGGCGTCAGACAGAAATGTTCCCTACTTTCTGAATAGCCCTCATAGAATGGGTCCAGAACATTAATAAATTACATTTCATTGATGCTAACAGTAACTGAGAGTACGGATGTGACCATAGTGTGCATGAAAACACATGAACTCAGAATTCCATCTCATTTATAGGCTTAGTGGTTCTTGAGAAGATCTCCGTTCTTAGTGATTTTGTAGTGTTACAGTTTCATGCTGGGAGAAGAATATCAGAGTACCCTTCTGGAGAAGCTTATAATTTCATGGCAGTCAACAGAACTGCTTTTGCATAATATCATATAGAACCAGTGCTGTACCCCAGCTGAACATTCAAAAAGATCACAATGTACATCTACCAGGACAGTATTAGATTACCAAATATTGTGTGTTTACCGTGGTCTTCAGTATGAAGACTGGTTTGCTGCAGCTCTCTGTGCTACTTTATCCTGTGCAAGCCTCTTCATCTCCAAGTAACTACTGCATCCTACGTCCCTTGGAACCCGCTTACTGTATTCATCTCTTGGTCTCCATCTTCAATTTTTACCCCCCCTCCCCTCTCCTTACACTTCCCTCCAGTACTACATTGGTGATCCCTTGATGTCTCAGAACATGTCCTATCAACTGATCCCTTCTTTTAGTCAAGTTGTGGTACAAATTTCTTTTCTCCCCAATTTTGTTTGGTATCTCATCGTTAGTTACATGATCTACCCACCTAATCATCAGTATTCTTCTGTAGCACCACATTTCAGAGACTTCTATTCTCTTCTTGCCTGAACTGTGTATCATTCATGTTTCGCATCCATACTAAGCAACAATCCAGAGAAAGACCTTTAGGAAAGACTTCCTAACACTTGAATCTAGTTTTGGTGTTAACAAATTTCTCTTCTTCAGAAATGCTTTTCATGCCACTACCAGTCTACATTTTATATCCCCTCTACTTCAGCCATCATCAGCTCTTTTACTGCCCAAATAGCAAAACTCATGTACTACTTTTAGTGTCTCATTTCCTACTCTAATTCCATGAGCATCACCTCGTTTAATTCAGCTTCGAGGGGGGGACCCAAAAAAACGGGAATTTCTTTCTAGAAAGCATATACTTTATTGTTTTCAAATACACCCTTAATCTCCTTCGAAGTACTCTACATTAGCATTAATACACTTGTCCAAACATTCATTCCAGTGTCGAAGCACCTTTTAAATTCGTCCTCTTTGATACCTGTTAGCACTTTCATGACATTGCGTTTTACGTCCTCCACATCTGCAAAATGCTTCCCTCTCAAGTCTATTTTCATCCTTGGGAATAGGAAGAAGTCCGAGGGTGCTAAATCCGGCGAATAGGGTGTGTGGGTCAATGTGGCAGTCTTCATTGAGGCTTAAAACTGGCGAACGCTGAGAGCCGTGTGTGCAGGAGCATTGTCGTGATGCAGGAACCATACGCCAGAATCCCACAAAGCCGGACGTTTTTGTGACAAACTTCTCCGAAGCCATTTCATAACCTCCATATAAAATTGTTGGTTTACTGTCTGGTTTTCAGGGGCAAATTCAGAGTGTATGATCCCTTTGATGTCAAAAAAAAAGAGAGATAACATCATTTTCATATTTGATTTCACTTGTCAAGCTCTTTTTGGTCGAGGTGAGCCAGGAGACTTCCATTGTGATGACTGTTGTTTGCTTTCTGGATCGTACCCATAGCACCATGACTCATCACCTGTAATGATTTTGTTGAAAAATTGTGGATCATCTTTGAACGCGTCCTTCATTTTGAGACAGCCTTGAACGCGATGATCCCTTTGATCTCGAGTAAGAAGCTTCGGCACGAATTTTGCTGCCACTCTTCGCATCCCCAAATCAATGGTCAAGATTCACTGAATTGAGCTCCAGGACAACCCAGACAAGTTCTTGAGGTGGTCGATTGTCCTGCGTCGATCTTCACTGATGAGATCACGGATTTTGTCAATGTTGTCTTCGCTTCGAGCAGTTGAAGGTTGACCGGAATGGGGCTGATCTTCAACCACCATTTCTCCCTTTTTAAACCAAGAAAACCATTCGTACACCTGCGTTTTACTAAGAGCATGGTCTGTGTAGGCTGTCTGAATCATCACAACAGTTTCTGCTGCGTTCTTGCCAAGCAAGAAACAGAACTTCACTGCCACATGTTGTTTGTAAGAACTAGCTATTTCCTCGTGTCATGTCTGCACTGTATGCACACTCAAAGAACTGACAAAGAAACCACATTTCTCACTGTTGGATGACGCCGCGTGGCAGAATGACTCAGCAGAGCTCCTACTACAACTCTCTGGCGGCGCGACCTGCTACTAATAGTACACGATGTGCAACATTACAATTCCGGTTAATTTTGGCTCCATTTTAGATGCACAGTTTCACCCGTTACGTTACATACCCCCACTTCATGAAGACATTACCTCTGTAATGGCTACATGAAGTAGCACCAAGACTTGCACAGCCATGTTGTTGTTGTGGTCTTCAGTCCTGAGACTGGTTTGATGCAGCTCTCCATGCTACTCTATCCTGTGCAAGCTTTTTCATCTCCCAGTACCTACTGCAACCTACATCCTTCTGAATCTGCTTAGTGTATTCATCTCTTGGTCTCCCTCTACGATTTTTACCCTCCACGCTGCCCTCCAATACTAAATTGGTGATCCCTTGATGCCTCAGAACATGTCCTACCAACCGATCCCTTCTTCTGGTCAAGTTGTGCCACAAACTTCTCTTCTCCCCAATCCTATTCAATACTTCCTCATTAGTTATGTATCTAACCATCTAATCTTCAGCATTCTTCTGTAGCACCACATTTCGAAAGCTTCTATTCTCTTCTTGTCCAAACTATTTATCGTCCATGTTTCACTTCCATACATGGCTGACACTTAAATCAATACTGGATGTTAACAAATTTCCCTTCTTCAGAAACGCTTTCCTTGCCATTGCCAGCCTACATTTTATATCCTCTCTACTTCGACCATCATCAGTTATTTTGCTCCCCAAATAGCAAAACTCCTTTACTACTTTAAGTGCCTCATTTCCTAATCTAATTCCCTCAGCATCACCCAACTTAATTAGACTACATTCCATTATCCTTGTTTTGCTTTTGTTGATGTTCATCTTATATCCTCCTTTCAAGACACTGTCCATTCCATTCAACTGCTCTTGCAAGTCCTTTGCTGTCTCTGACAGAATTACAATGTCATCGGCGAACCTCAAAGTTTTTATTTCTTCTCCATGAATTTTAATACCTACTCCGAATTTTTCTTTTGTTTCCTTTACTGCTTGCTCAATATACAGATTGAACAACATCGGGGAGAGGCTACAACCCTGTCTTACTCCCTTCCCAACCACTGCTTCCCTTTCATGTCCCTCGACTCTTATAACTGCCATCTGGTTTCTGTACAAATTGTAAATAGCCTTTTGCTCCCTGTATTTTACCCCTGCCACCTTTAGAATTTGAAAGAGAGTATTCCAGTCAACATTGTCAAAAGCTTTCTCTAAGTCTACAAATGCTAGAAACGTAGGTTTGCCTTTCCTTAATCTTTCTTCTAAGATAAGTCGTAAGGTCAGCATTGCCTCACGTGTTCCAGTGTTTCTACGGAATCCAAACTGATCTTCCCCGAGGTTGGCTTCTACTAGTTTTTCCATTCGTCTGTAAAGAATTCGTGTTAGTATTTTACAGCTGTGACTTATTAAGCTGATAGTTCGGTAATTTTCACATCTGTCAACACCTGCTTTCTTTGGTATTGGAATTATTATATTCTTCTTGAAGTCTGAGGGTATTTCGCCTGTTTCATACATCTTGCTCACCAGATGGTAGAGTTTTGTCAGGACTGGCTCTCCCACGGCCGTCAGTAGTTCCAATGGAATATTGTCTACTCCGGGGGCCTTGTTTCGACTCAGGTCTTTCAGTGCTCTGTCAAACTCTTCACGCAGTATCATATCTCCCATTTCATCTTCATCTACATCCTCTTCCATTTCCATAATATTGTCCTCAAGTACATTGCCCTTGTATAGACCCTCTATATACTCCTTCCACCTTTCTGCTTTCCCTTCTTTGCTTAGAACTGGGTTTCCATCTGAGCTCTTGATATTCATACAAGTCGTTCTCTTATCTCCAAAGGTCTCTTTAATTTTCCTGTAGGCGGTATCTATCTTACCCCTAGTGAGATAGGCCTCTACATCCACAGCCATACAACTACTGTATATATAAGTAATGAACAAATGTGAGTTCAAATAAACTGTGCCAAAATCTGAGTAGGAACTTCACATGGCAAAATTTTTATCATAAAAATAAGAGATGTGTAAGCAACTATACATCTAAACTGTAAGTGATCTTACTTTCTAAACACATATATAAATTTCAATGATTTGTCTGTATGTGCATCAATCAAATCAGTTTAAATGGAATTGCCCATCTTCAGTCCTCTGTGTCATTACATATCACTTCACTTGTTATGCCCTCACTGCTGTCTTCCACTTGCTGCCATAGCAAGGACCTCCCCCTTGAGTCCTAGATCCATCTGTGCATCAGCAGACCATATCTCTTGCATTAAAGTGCAGCCACTAGTGCGTTCTACTCCTTGTCAGCCAAGCCAAATCCTGACAAATGTCAAACAAATGACCAAAATCAAAAGTTGCTGTAAATGTGTTCCCATGGCTTCCCAGCAATCAGGTATTGAAAGCCTCTCTGGTTTACCATGTGTTCACTGCATCAGTTTACAAGTGAAAGACCTTGAAGCATGGAACAAAGTGCACAAACAAACTTTTAACAAATGCAAACTCCTTATGACTCAATCTCAGAACCTAATCACACCCACAGACTTCATAATTCGTGAACATTTTACTCAAACAGGTAAATTATGTGCTATTTCACACAGCAAACAGTAAGTACCAGTTTATTGCAAATAATTTCTAATTATAATTATATCACTATTTTTTCAAATTACAGATATTTTCCCTTGCTAAGTCATTATTTATTTAATTTTGGCTGGTTCACGACTGGCACCACCCCCATGCATGTGCCACAAGGTCTGGGTACAACTTTCCTTGCCGTATTAAGAAACAACCTATTATGTTCCTCCCTCCTCTCTCCCCTGCTCTGCCCCAATGCTTTCTTCCTACACCCCAATATCATTCCTGGCAGTTACTGAACAAACCCCCAAAATAATTATATTTACCCAACACAGACCATAATTCCTTCAAAATTTCTTACAAATATACAAACAACAATAATTCAATATACATAATAATCTCCCAGTATGCTTAACTGATTACGTGTGTGCAACTAATATACTGGAACACAAATTTCTCCATTTATCACTATCATATCACTTGTCAACATATAGTCTCAACTCAGTCATATTCCAGAGAATAAGTGGTTTCTTTCTATTAGGGTAGACTAGCCTGTATGCATTGGAGTGTGGACACTTGACAATCTCGAATGGCCCATGATAAAGTTCAAACAATTTTTTTATTTCACCATCAATGTTGCTTGATTTTTCTTTAGTCCTGACTAGAACTTTGTCCCTGAATTTTGAATGTGGTCATCTTGGGTTTCACATAGTGCCCCCTGTTTCTTTCCATGCCTTTCTTAGCCATCTGCTGCAAAATCAATGCATGTCTCTCTTTCATTATGTTGCCCTGAGGAAATTCCACATTTTCAGCTTTGAGATTTGCTGGCCTGTTACCCATCATGACTTCGTAGGTATAGAAACCAGTGGAGCAACTCTTGCCTATATTTGCGAGGTCCTCAAATATAGGAACATATCCAGCACAACCACTGTGCCTTTTGCTTCAGTATGTTCTTCATAGTCTACCTAGTTCTCACATGTACCCCACGGCAGGATCACTTGTCAGGTAGTAAAGTGAGATCCTCGTATGTGTTGCACCCACTCTCTCTATGAATTTATCAAACATCCCTAAAACAAATTGTGCTCCATTATCTGAAAGAATTTTCTCTGGTGATTTTATTTGTAGTATATAGTCCTTCTATAACTTATTGATGATATTTTTACTTGTGTCTCTTTTTAGTAGATAAAGATTTACATATTTTGAGAATACATCCACAGATACCAACACGTATTGTACACCACCTCAACCTGTGGGCAGTGGGCCGAAAAAGTTGATAGCAAGCAGCTCTCCTGTTTTACTGGGCAAGAGGTCTTGCATTTCATCCTGTACTGCCACAGCATTATGTTTCACATGCTGACATCTTTCACAGCTAGCCAACTGCCTTCTGACTCTTTTTGCCATATTATTGAAATATATAAACTCCTGTATAATTTCTGTACAGTTCTGGGCTCTGTAATGTCCATGACTGTGATGGATATAGTCTATCAACGTATCAACCTGCTCATCAGGGAAAAACAACTTTCAATTTTCCTTATCTTGCTTTTTACACCTAAATAAAACTCCCCTACAAAACTTGTAATATCTTCCCATTGTCTCATACCCTTTACATCCTAAATTCACGTAGTGAATTTCAGGCTTTGGCTCCTGTTTTGGAGTTGCCCTCCAAATAGATCCTAAATTTCTGAAACCCGAACACCAAAGCCAAGAATTCCTTTTTCAAGATCCCATACATGTGTTCATGTTTTAAAAATATCCAGGGAGCGAATGCTATTGTCCTCTGTGCCACTGCCCCATCTTGTTGTGAAATAGCACAGATTCCACACCAAAGTCTGAGCTGTCATAGGCAATGCGAAAGGGAGCGACATGTCTGGGTAATATAATATTTTGCTATTACAACGGCTTTTCTTTATTGCAGCAAACTCCTCATCACAGTCAAGTATCCAGTTCTACGAAACATTTTTCTTTGATACTTTACACAGATTTGGAGTGTTCATATTATAGTTCCCAATGAAATTACACAGCCCCATGAAAAATTTTAACTGCTTTTTGTTCTTGGGCCTCGTACACTCCACAGTGGCGTTAGTCCTGTCCCTGTTCGGCAGTAATCCTTCAGCTGTTTACTGATGGCCCAAAAAAGTTAATTCTGCCTGCATAAATTCACATTTACTAAGTTTGAGTGTCATTCCCCCATTCTGTAATGCTCTCATCACCACTTCTAACAACAGACAGTGTTCGTGACATGTACTGCTAGTGGTCAGTATATCATCCACATACACTGTATGCCTTATAATCAATTCACTTCCAAATATATGATTTAATGCTCTAGTAAAATCAGCAGCTGATATGGACAGACCAAATGGAAGGACCCGAAACAGGAACCAGAAAAGCTGTATATTTTCTGCTTTCTTTGGCAAGTGGCACGTGCCAGAACTCATAGCTCAGATCCACACTTGACATTACCATTATGTTATTGAATTTTAGCAACAGATCATTCATATTTTGTGGTTGGTCTTTTTCTCTAACATTTTATTTAATCTCCTTGCATCTGACATTATCTGTACACTTCCACCCTTCTTCCTACCACTGCAACTAGATTACTGTATTCATTCTTTCCCTGTCATAATACTTTCTATTCCAACATTTTTTGAATCCTCTCTCTTACTGCCGCTTTGTCCCTAACTGCAGTAAGGAAAGGCCTTACCGTAATGATACTATGAGATGTCATCTTCAGTGAATACTCAAAATTCACTACCTCTCCTGGATTATCTGTAAACATTCTCTGATATTTATGCAAAAGTTCGTCCAGTTGAAGCCTTCTCTCTTCTGGTGAGTTATGCTTTCATTTTCCTTCTGCAAATGTGTCATCACTTTACCTCCCTATATTTCATCTTTAAACTTTATTATTTTTCTGTACCCACCAGCATTAAAATCCAAAATGCTGTCCTACACCTCAATATTATACTTATATTTATACAGAAAATCCATGCCAAGAATGTTGATTGACAATCCTGAAATAAAACAGCACACACTAAAACAATAATTTTCCTTTCTGATGGGCTTACAGCAGGCCCCAGTTGCAGTCTTGATCTTTATCCACTTACAGTTAGCTCTACTAGAGCCGTACTTCTTATTCATTGCCAAAAGGATTCAGACACAGTTGATATATTTGAGCCAGTATCCCGCAGTGCTTCAGTTTCAACATTCCCCACAATTACCTTAACAACAGGTTGCACCTTCTGCACCTTTTTTACTTTTAACTCAGTTTCCTTCATTAAATCAGCCTCAATTTTCTCCCTGTTCTCTTTATCCATCATATATGCATCCCAACACCTGTTCCCATATTCAATCTCCATTTCGCCTTTAAATAAGTCATTAAATATTTCACTTGCATTCTCACCATCCAATTCCTAAACCTTTCTAGCTACTTTTCATTTCAACTCCTTCTATTCCCCTGGCACCATCTTCCGATGAACCTTTGCATATGACACCAATCACTTATCGAGCAAGGTGGTGCAGTGGTTAGACACTGGACTCGCATTTGGGAGGACGACGGTTCAATCCTGCGTCCGGCCATCCTGATTTAGGTTTTCCATGATTTCCCTAAATCGCTCCAGGCCAATGCCGGGATGGTTCCTTTGAAAGGGCATGGCCGACTTACTTCCTCATCCTTCCCTAATCCGATGAGACCAATGACCTCACTGTCTGGTCTCCTTCCCCAAAACAATCCAACCAATCGCTTATATTATACTCATGCTCCTCCTTCCCCTTCCATTCATTGTTAAGATCCCTACTTAGAACCACATGACTTCCATCTTCCCTGTATACAAATGTTTTCACATCATTTACTAAGCAGATCTTATCGCACCTAATATCTGCCTCACCACCTCTCTCCTCCTCCAGTTAATTATTAATGCAACTGATATCACCTTGTACTACCTTCGGTGCCAGCACATTTACATCTTTCACACTTACTAGACCATTGCCATATACATCATCTGCCCCTTTTGTGATAAACTCATTAACAGTATTCAAAGAACTATTGGAATCTACTCCACCAACACTGTCAGTAATACTTTTACTTATTAGATTTATAACAGGCTCATCTCCAATTTCCAGTCCCACATATCTTCCAGTGTGGACAAACCAATGCTATTCTCATACCCTCTATGCTCCACCATCTCGTCTCTATCAAATAACTGCCTTATGTAATACAGTTCACTATCACTCACATCACTGATACCTCTCCCCTTTTTAAATTTATTTTCCTATTCAATTTCATAAAAGATCCTCACCTATCCATATTACCCTGCACTGCATCCATACGGCATATGGCCAACTCCCTACTTTCCCTCTCATTATGTTTATTATATGCTTCTCTGGTCCTATTTACAGTATAGGCTCTAGCCCCCCTGCGGACCTTAAGTGAGGCTCTGTCTAGTTTTCCATTCACCTCCTTTGAAATTCCGCTCCTTGTGGTCCCCTTTGCCTGTGTTTATTTTCATTTCTTCCAGGTGTATAGTTCAAGGTTTCTTTCTTCTCTCTCCCGCCTGTTTCTCCAGTCCCAGTCATTGTCACTCTGCTCATTCCTAGTACTTGACCAACGGTTCACATTGTCATTGAAGTTATTTCCATAATTGTTGCTCTTATTCTGATTTCTGCTACTTTCCTTGTGTTCTACCAATTTTGGTTTATAACACAGTGCTCTGTCTGTGTCCTCAACATAATTCAAAAACTCTTCCACTGAATCAGTAGGGCTGTGTATTAGATCCCATTGCAAGTTTTCTGGCAGCCTTCTTTTTAATGTTGATATTTCTGTTAATGTTTGCTGAGCGCTTTTGGCAAGCGAAGTGCACTCATGCGTTGTGAGGCAAACTGAGCAGCTAGCTACGTGATAGAGAAGTAGCGGCTCTGGTCTAATAAACTGACATATGGCCAGGAGAGCAGTGTGCTGACCACGTGCCCCTCCATATCTGTATCCAGTGACGCCTGTGGGCTGAGGATGCCACGGCGTCCAGTCGGTACCATTGGGCCTTCCAGGGCCTGTTCATATGGAGTTTAGTTTTATTTCTGTTAGTTCCCCTAATGGCCTATCTAAATGTATTATTTTGCAGAGTTTCCTCACACAGACTTCTCTCATAGTTTCTCTACCACTTCTGTAATTTGGCCCATTTAAAAAAACATTTTGCTACTTTTATTGCTTGGCCTGTCCCCAGTATTTATGCAAGAACATTGCTTCAAATTTCTTATAGTCTACAAATTCCTCAGCAAGTTGATTAACCCAAGTCTGAGCTGGTCCCTCCAGCCGTCTCTTTACAAACTTTGCTTTCGGTTCCTCATTCATGCCTATTATAAAGCTATCTTTGCATGTAACCAAGAAATCTACTGCATAGTAACTATTTTCACCAGTGGATGGCTTGATATTACTACCAATTGCCATGGGACACTCTATCAACATACCTGCCCACCCAGCTGCTACATTACTTATGGTTTTCTTCAAATTGTCTATCTTTCCTTGAATAATTTCCACTTCTCCTTTTAACTTTTCATTGCTGATTTTTATTACTGATTCTAGTTCAGCATTTGTCTGGAGTTCATATTGCTTGCACTTCTCCTCCTGTGCCTCAGTTCACCCCTCAAGTTCAGATATTACAGTCTCTAGTTCCCAGCTCCTTTTCTATTTTGTCTATTTGTTTGATGACCTCTTCCATAGTTTTTCATGAGTTTCTAGTTTATTTTCAAGTTTCACAAACCTGCTCTCCAACAGCTCAAACTTTTGATTTATTGCATTTATTTTATCTCCAAGTTCAGTTTTTAAACCACCAATTTCAGATTGTATACTTCCAAATTAGTTCAGATTCTACATTTTCCAATTTTGAATCTAAACTTTCAACTAATTTCTCATTCAATGCGTTCAATAACTGAGTGAGTCCACATCCTGGTACCCAACCACACTCCTTTAGGATACTAGGGCTCCTACAATCACTCCTAATATCCTTTGATCTGCATTCACTTGAAAGTTTCTGCATCTCATCAGCATACCTGATGACTAACAACACAAGTTATATAATGGAACTGATGCTTGTACTTAACTTGTGTCTGCTGCACTATCGACTGTTACTGTGACGTGTTGAACGGGCGCTGGCATGGTGCAGAGACTCAGGCCATGGCATAGCTTGGCCGCCGTGTGGGTTTGTGTGTGGGCTGGGGAAAGGCATGGAGATGGCGTGGAGACGAAGAATGGAGACACTCACCAGCCCCGGTATGGTCAACGGTGTCTCTGCATCTGCCACATGGGCAGGTAGTAGCATGAACACGGCAGACCTATGAAATTCACGTGAACCAATGGTGTCTCAAATTCTTGAAAGCGTGTCGCACGAGATATTGCGGCATGAACTGGGTTCATGGTGCAAAGTCTCTTAAGCTGCCGCCCATTGTTCCAATAATATTCATATATACACAATGATTGCACTGCCATACCGTTACTGTTATGCACTGTGTATAGCTGTGAGCCCCCACACTAACTGTTCACTGACCTATACATTTAGTGAGACACTCGATCCAGAAATACTTGTGAAGTGGAAAGGAAACAGTCCAACTCCAGACGAGCCCTCAATTGCAACATTACCAACGGTTAGCAGTAACTACTGCTGCTTGCAGTCCAGAAGAGGGCGAGTGCACAACCTGTTAAATGGCTTGTCTGCACAGGGATTTTGTTGCCCATCTGAGCTCTTGATATACAAAGAGCTGCTTTTCTTATCTTCAAATATCTCTTCAATTTTCCTATAGGCATTATTCATCTTTCCTCTAGTTATATATGCATCTACATCCTTACATTTGTCGTCTAGCCATTCCTGGTTAGCAATTTTGATTTTCCTGTCACTCTAATTTTTTAGACATTTTCATTCCCTTTTTCCTGTTTCATTTGCTGCATTTTTATATTTTCTCCTTTCATCAGTTAAATTTAGAGTCTTCTGTGATATCCAAGGATTTTTACAAGGCCTTACTATTTGAACCTCTGCTGCATTCACTATTTCACGCCTTAAAGGTATCCATTTAACTACTACTTTATTTCTTCCCCCTGTTCTAGTCAGTTGTTGCCTAATGCTCCCTGTGAAACTCTCAACAGCTTCTGGTTCTTTCAACTCTTCAGGTCCCATCTCCTGATTTTCCTACCTCTTTGCAATTTCTTCAGTTTTCATCTTCAGTTCATAACCAATGAACTGTGATCAGAGTCCACATCTGGCCCTGGAAATGTCTCGCGGTTCAAAATCTGGTTCCAGAACCTCTGTCACCAATTATATAATCAATCTGAAATCTCCAGATGTCTCTTCCACATATACAACCTTCTTATATGATTCTTAAACCAAGATTTTTGAGTCATCAGTTGTCTGACTGGTTTGATACAGTCTGCCATGAATTTATTTCTTGTGCCAACCTTTTCACCTCAGATTAGCATTTGCAACCTACACCCTCAATTATTTGCTGGATGTATTCCAACCTCTGTCTCCTTCTATAGTTTTTACCCTCTACAGCTCCCTCTAATACCATGGGAGTTGTTCACTGATGTCTTAACAGATGTCATATTTTCCTATCCCTTCTTCTTGTCAGTGTTTTCCACATATTCTTTTCCTCACCGATTCTGCGGAGAATCTTGTTATTCCTTACCTTATCAGTCCACCTTATTTTCAACATTCTTCCATAGCACCATACCTCAAATGCTTTGATTCTTTCCAGTTCCAGTTTTACCACAGTCCATGATTCCCTACCATACAATGCTGTGCTCCAGACTTACGTTCTCAGAAACGTATTCCTCAAATTAAGGCCTATGTTTGATACTAGTAGAAATGCCCTTTTTGCAAGTGCTAGTCTGCTTTTTATGTCCTCCTTGCTTCATCTGTTGTGGGTTATTTTGCCACCTAGGTAGCAGAATTCCTTAACTTTGTCTACCTCATGATCCCCGATTCTGATGTTAAGTATCTTACTGTACTTACTTCTGCTACTTATCATTACTTTTGTCTTTCTTCACTTTACTGTCAGTCCATATTCCGTACTTATTAGACTGTTTGTTCCATTCAACAGGTCTTGCAATATTCTTCACTTTCATTGATGATGGCAATGTCATCAATGATTTTTTATCATTGGTACCCTTCACTTTGAATTTTTGTCGCACTCCTGAACCATTCTTTTAGTTGTATCATCCTACTTCAATGTATTGATTGAACAGCAGTATCAAAAGGAAACATCCATGCCTGGCACCCTTTTTAATCTGAACATTTCATTCGTGGTCTTCCAGTCTTATTGTTCCTCTTGGTTGTGGTACATGTTTTATGCACCTTTCCCTTACCTCTATTTTTCGAACATCTTGCATCATTTGATGTTGTTGAATGCTTTTTCCAGGTTGACAAATCCTATGAACATGTCATGATTTTTCTTAAGTCTGCTTCCATTAGCAACTGCAATTTCAAAACTGCATCTCTGGTGCCTTTGCTTTCCTAAAGTCATGCTGATTGTCATCTAAATAATCTTCAGTTACCTTTTCCAGTCTTAAATGTATTATTGTTGTCAACAACTTGGAAGCATGATCTGTTAAGCTGATTGGGCGATAATTCTTGCACTTTTCAGCTCGTGCTACCTTTATAATTATGTGGATGACATTTCTCTGAAAGTCTGATGCTATTCACAATATACATAAATGACCTTGTGGATAACATTGGAATTTCACTGAGGCTTTTTGCGGATGATGCTGTAGTATATCGAGAGGTTGTGACAGTGGATAATTGTTCTGAAATGCAGGAGGATCTGCAATGAATTGATGCATGGTGCAGGGAATGGCAACTGAATCTCAATGTAGACAAGTGTAATGTGCTGTGAATACATAGAAAGAAAGATCCTTTATCATTTAGCTACAGTATAGGAGGTCAGCAACTGGAAGCAGTTAATTCCATAAATTATCTCGGAGTAGGCATTAGGAGTGATTAAAAATGTAATGATCATATAAAGTTGATCATCGGTAAAGCAGATGCCAGACTGAGATTCATTGAAAGAATCCTAAGGAAATGCAATCCGAAAACAAAGGAAGTAGGTTACAGTACACTTGTTGCTTGAATATTGCTCACCAGTGTGGGATCCGTACCAGATGGGGTTGATAGAAGAGAGAGAGAAGATCCAACGGAGAGCAGCGCACTTCGTTACAGGATCATTTAATAATCGTAAAAGCGTTACGGAGATGATAAACTCCAGTGGAAGACTTTGCAGGTGAGACGCTCAGTAGCTCGGTACGGGCTTTTGTTGAAGTTTTGAGAACATACCTTCACCGAGGAGTGAAGCAGTATATTGCTCCCTCCTATGTATATCTCGCGAAGAGACCATGAGGATAAAATCAGAGAGATTAGAGCCCAGATAGAGGCATACCAACAATCTTTCTTTCCACGAACAATATGAGACTGGAATAGAAGGGAGAACCGATACAGATACTCAAGGTACCCTCCACCACACACCGTCAGGTGGCTTGCGGAGTATGGATGTAGATGTAGATGTAGATATATTACAAGTCTCATACATTCTACACACCAACTTAAATATTCACTTTGTTGCCACTTCCCCAGTGATTTTAGAAATTCCAGTGGGATGTTATCCATCTCTTCTGGCTTACTTGCTCTTAAGTTGTCCAAAACTCTTTTAAATTTTGATTCTGATAATGGATCACTTATCTATTTTCCATCAACTCTAGGTTCATCATCTACCATGTCGTCGGCCAAATCTTCCCCCACATAGAGTCCTTCAGTGTATTCTTTCCACCTGTCTGCTCTCTACTCAGCATTTAACAGTGGAATTCCCATTGCACTCTTAATGTTACTGGACTTGCTTTTAATTTCACAAAAAATTGTTCTCACTGTTCTGCACGCTGAGTCAGTTCTCTTTTTTTGTAAGTGACTTGTATTTTTGTATTCCTGAATTTCCCTGTATATTTTTGTACTTCCTTCTTTCATCAATCAACGGACGTATTTCTTCTGTTACCCATAGTTCCTTCTCAGTTACCTTCCTTGTACATAGGTTTTTCTTTCCAACTTCTGTGATTGCCATTTTAGAGCTTTTCATTCCTCTTCAACTGAACTGCCTGCTGACCCATCTGTTACTGCAGTGACTAGAACCTCAGAGAACTTCAACTCTTTGTTACTTAGTACTTCCATATACAATTTTTTAGCGCATTAATTTCCGCGACTAGTCTTTTAAACTTCACACTACTCTTCGTCATTACTAAATTGTGATCTGACTCTATATCTGCTCCCGGGTACTCCTTATAATCTGATAGATGATTGCAGAATCTCTGTCTGACCATGACGTAAGCTGGAATCTTCCCATATCTCCCACCCTTTTCCAAATATATCTCCTTCTATTGTGATTCTTGACCAGAGTATTCTCTATTACTAGCTGAAATTTATTGCAGAACTAAATTAGTCTTTCTCCTCTCTCAGTCCTACTACGAAGCCCATATTCTCCTGTAACCCTTTCTTCTACTCCTTCCCCTACAACTACATTCCAATCCCCCCATGACTATTAGATTTTCATCTCACATTATGTACTGTATTACCCATTCAATATCCTCATGTACTTTCTCTTCATCTTCTGTTTGTGACATACCTGAACTGTCACTGTTGGCATTGCTTTGCTGTCAACAATAGCTGTTACCCGCTATTATAGAAGTGGTAAAAGTAGATAAAGAGTCATCATATGTGTCAGAACAAAGTAAATTTCAAGCCCACTAACATTAATGAACACTGGATGAAACATCCCTCGCTTGTAGTACTGTAACACTGGAATTTTACTTTTAGTCACCCAACCCTTTCACAGAATATATTTAAAATCTCAACAGTTTCATTTAGGTTTGATAAAAATATTTAGAGACTTATGTGCAGAGACACTGAATGCTCCTTTGAGGATACTTAAATTGCTAATGTCCGCCTTTTCTTTACTTTGTGTAGTATTTTCAAGTGAAGGTAGAGAAATCCAATAAAAATCCACCAGCAGCTTGTTCTTACGCCCGTGTGTCTTCAATGACTTACACATCTTACAAATAAAGCTTTAATAAGCAATTTTGTATTGCAGTGTCTGGTAAATGAGTTGTCATTGCTGTGTTAAGGACTATTCATTCAATTGAAAGGCATTACCTGATGATGTAATGGTGGTGGTGAAAGTAAATAATTTTTTAAGAGGTTGTTAATTTAGCTAACTGTGGTATTGGTAGTAATGTGCGATGTTGTTTATGATGAAAGTGCCATTCACAAAATGGAAACCTCTGTTCACAGATATAGAAAATGTTTTTTAAAAGTTTGTGAGAGAAATGTAGTTTTTTATTTTATTGAGTAGCTTTTGCTATACATATAAGGATTGGATCCAAGTACACATTTGCTTTGACAATTTTAGAAAATAACAATCACATACAATAATTAATTATCACATGTATATCATTTTTAAATACAGAAACACCATACGTAATTACACATTTTCGTTCTACTGTACACTCTGTCTGGATAAAGTTCAGTACTGAAATATGGTCTCCCGGCTGATACACAAAGTTGAAATATGCTCACTATTTTTTATTTACTTAAATTTGGCATATTTCGTGACAGTACCTTTTCCGTTAGATGTTTACAAGGCGATATTGGTCTTGGCTTCAGTTGTCTAGTGGAAGTATGATTCCACAATGCATCTTTGTCGGCTGCAGAAATGACCTGGTTCAAAGTGTTTGCCTCATTTTTGGTGCTTCAAATACCATTTCTTCGAATGTAGTTTCTTCTTAAAGTTTATAAAAAAAATAGTAACATAATTCAAAATTATTTATGACGGCGACCTGCACATTGTTCTACCGTCAACACACACCAAGAGTTAACTGCCGACTGACTATAGTCAAAGACGACTCCAGTGTCAAAGACATTTTACACAACACACAAGCTTCCACTTGTAATCAGTCTCTTTGCTATTCTTCGGCACATTTACTAATAGTAATCAATATGCTTTCACTCTCAAAAATATAAGTAAATTAACATATAATAAGGCAAATTATAATAAAAAATTCTGACAAAAAATATAAGAAAACATTTACAATTTGGTATTGACAAATCCGGTAGAAAAATAACACATCTCCCAGATCCATTACAGTACCAACATGCCATACTTAAGTACACATTTTGAGTCTTCTGTCATTCTGCTGATGCACATTTTAATTCTATTAGACATTTAGTTATTTCCAGTTTTTTGCAATTAGTACGAATTCACTGACAATACGAATTATTTAGGAGTATAGGAGACAACCCACAGAAATGCAGAAGCGCTGCATCATTGATAGGTACACAACAGAAGGTATAGAGCTTTGCTAGCTTTTGGCATGAGATTACTTTTTCTATCCTGTAGGAATGGAAATGAGCGTACGGCATTGTGGGCCGGGAGTCCCCCCATTCGGGGAAGTTTGGCCGCTGAGGGGAAGTACCTATTGCATTCAATGCCAGATTGGGCGACTTGCATGTTGAAGATGGGGATGAAATGAAGATGAGGACAACACAACACCCAGTCCCTGAGCAGAGAAAATCTCCTGCCCTGGCCGGGAATCGAACCCAGGCCCCTTGGGTTGGCATTCTGCTGCGCTGGCCACCCAGCTAATGGGGGCGGACTATCTTGTAGGAAAGCACACACACACACACACACACACACACACACACACACACACACACACACACACACATATATATGATGCAATAAAGGAAATTATTCAGATAGTTAAGGGAAACAAAAATTTAATAGTCATGCGGGGACTGGAATGCGATAATAGGAAAAGGCAAAAGAAGGAAAAGTCGTAGGTGAATATGGACTTTGAGTAAGGAATGAAAGAGGAGACCATGTGGCAGAATTTTGCACAGAGAATAATTTAATCATAGCTAACACTTGGTTTAAGAATCATGAAAGAAGGCTGTACATGTGGAAGTAGCCTGGAGACACTGGAAGGTTGCAGATAGATTATATAATGGTAAGACAGAGATTTAGGAACCAGATTTTATATTGTAAGATATTTCCAGGGCCAGATATGGACTCAGACCACAATTTGTTGGTTATGAACTGTAGATTAAAGTTGAAGAAACTGCAAAAAGGTAGGAATTTAAGGAGACGGGTCCTGGATAAATTGAAAGAACCAGTTGTTGTAGAGAGTTTCAGAGAGAGCATTAAGGAACGATTGGCAAGAACAGAGGAAAGAAATGCAGTAGAAGAAGAATGGGTAGCTTTGGAGACATGAAATAGTGAAGGCAGCAGAGGGTCAAGTAGGTAAAAAGACGAGGGCTATTAGAAATCCTTGGGTAACAGAAGATATATTGAATTTAATTAATGAAAGGAGAAAATATAAAAATGCAGTAAATGAAGCAGGCAAAAAGGAGTACAAAGGTTTCAAATATGAGATCGACAGGAAGTGCAAAATGGCTAAGCAGGATGGCTATAGGACAAATGTAAGGATGTAGAAGCAGATATTACTAGGGGTAAGATAGATACCGCCTACAGGAAAACTAAAGAGACCTTTGGAGAAAGGAGAACAACCGCCTTTAATATTATGGAAATGGAAGAGGATATAGATGAAGATGAAATGGGAGACATGATACTGCACTTGCTTGTTTTTGAGTAGTTAAACATAGTTATTTTCGTGGAAAAAGCCATTTCACAAAAATGTTTGAATGTTGCCATGAACTTATCATATTTCTCCTTGGCATCATTACAATCATATACATCTTTCCAACTTTCACCCTTTAGGAGAGAACAAATGTATTCCACATTTTTACTGAAATTCCTTACAGCGTGTCACATTCTATTGGGAATTGAGTCTCATGAAATATTCATTGCAAGAATTTGAGCATTGTGGCCACTAAAACTCGTGTTTACAACTTGTATGTTATAAGCATATTTGCGCGTATTTATCAAGATTTGATCAATAATAGATGCAGAGGTTAGTTAATTCATGACTGAAGGAAGGTAGTTTTGCACATTGAATGAAAATAGCTAGAATCATGCTACTGTACAAAAAAGGAGATCCAATGTGCTCTTACAATTCCAGACCAGTTAGTGTTCTAGCTACTTTCTCAAAAGTTATTGAAAAAATAATTTACATTAGATTTAAGTCATAGTTTGAAAGAAATGGCATCACAAACACCAGACAGTTTGGGTTCCAGAAAGGAAAATCAACAGTTTCAGCTGCATTTGAATCTATAAATATATTCTCAGTGGAATCAGACCAAGGCCAAAATGTTTTTGGTATATTTTGTGACTTATCTAAAGCATTCATTCTGGTTGACTACAACATTTTAATAAGAAAACTTGACCACTATGGGATTAGAGAAACAGCTCTCACTATCATTAAATCATACCAGTAAAACAGAAAACAAGCAGTAGAAATACAGTCCAAACAAAAAAATATTTATTATGATTTCAACAAATAAGTCACAGTGTACCACAGGTTAGCACATTAGGACTTCTGTTGTTCCTGTTATATATGAACATTTTCCTCTAAACACTCAAAGTGAAATGATTTCACTAGAATAACCACTGACACAATTTTGCACAATACCATAACAAAAAACAAAGTGGCACTTTAGACTACCACTCAGGAGGCTGAAACCAATAGGCAAATTTTCAGTAATAAGAAAACTAAAGTAATATTGTTCAGGAATAACAACAGAAGAAAAATAGAGGAATCTTTACAGTTACAAGTACTGGATATAAATGTAGTTCAAAACACACAATTATTAGGTATAACCATAGATAGTGTTTACTGTGGAAAGATTGCATTGTTACTATAACCAGCAAACTAAGTTCCACCGTATTGTTTTCCAAAACATTAAACCACTATTTCTCATATTTTGATGATCTTATGACTAGTAATTGTTGTGGTCTTCAGTCCAGAGACTGGTTTGATGGAGCTCTCAATCCTACTCTACCCTGTGCAAACCTCTTCATCTCCGAGTGCCTGCTGCAACCTACAGCCTTCTGAATCTGCTTAGTGTATTCATCTCTTGGTCTCCCTCTACGATTTTTACCCTCAACACTTCCCTCCAATACTAAATTGGTGATCCCTTGATGCCTCAGAATGTGTCCTACCAACCGATCCCTTCTTCTAGTCAAGCTGTCCCACAAATTCCTCATCTCCCCAATGCTATTCAGTACCTCCTCTTTAGTTACATGATCTACCCATCTAATCTTCAGCATTCTTGTGTAGCACCACATTTTGTATGCTTCTATTCTCGTCTTGTTTAAACCATTTATCATCCATGTTTTGCTTCCACACAAGGCTACTACACTCCATACAAATACTTTCAGAAACGACTTCGTGACACTTAAATGTATACTTGATGTTAACAAATTCCTCTTCTTCAGAATTGTTTTCCTTGCCGTAGCCAGTCTACATTTTATATCCTCTCTACTTTGACCATCATCAGTTATTTTGCTCCCCAAACAGCAAAACTCATCTACTACTTTAAGTGTCCCATTTTCTAGTCTAATTCCCTCAGTGTCACCTGATTCAAATTAGACTGCATTCCATTATCCTCATTTTGCTCTTGTTGGTGTTCATTTATATCCTCCTTTCAATACACTGTCCATTCTTTTCAACTACTCTTCCAGGTCCTTTGCTGTCTCGGACAGAATTACATTGTTATCCGCGAACATCAAAGTTTTTATTTCTTCTCCATGGATTTTAATTCCCACTCCAAATTTTTCTTTTGTTTCCTTTACTGCTTGCTCAATATACAGATTGAATAACCCTTCATGCCCCTTGGCTCTTATAATTGGCATCTAGTTTCCTCACACACTGTAAATAGCCTTTCATTCCCTGTATTTTACCCCTGCAACCTTCAGAATTTGAAAGACAGTATTCCAGTCAACAATGTCAAAAGTTTTCTCTAAGTGTACAGTGCTAGAAATGTAGGTTTGCCTTTCCTTAACCTATGTTCTAAGATAAGTTGTAGGGTCTGTATTGTCTTGTATGTTCCAACATTTCTACGGTCCAAACTGATCTTCCTCGGGGTCGACTTCTACTAGTTTTTCCATTCGTCTGTAAAGAATTCATGTTAGTAGTTTGCAACTGTGACACTTATTAAACTAATAGTTCAGTAATTTTCACACTTGTCAACACTTGCTTCCTTTGGGATTTGAATTATTATATTCTTCTTGAAGTCTGAGGGTATTTCACCTGATGGAAGAGTTCTATCACGGCTGGATCTCCCGAGACTATCAGTAGTTCTAATGGAATGTTGTTTACTCCTGAGGACTTGTTTTGACGTAGGTCTTTAAGAGGAGTAAAGAGAATCTCGAAGGGATCTCCATGTTGACTACAGAGTTAGATTTTCCTTTGTAGTATGTCACAATTGATTTAATTTGTGTAATTTATTTATCTGATTAATTAATTTAACTGATCAATTAATTTTTAAAATAATTCCTACCTCAACTGCAATGAAAACAGTATCATTTTGTGTGTACTATAGGCTGGATAACTACACTGTGTGTGTTACCGCAGGCTCATATTTTCAGCTCTGCTTAATGGTGCTAACTTTGCACATGCACAAAGCAAGGTGAGAAACATTACAGAAATTAAATGGCTCTTTTTAGTCTCTCGCTCTCTCTCTCTCTCTCTCTCTCTCTCTCTCTCTCTCTCTCTCTCTCTCTCTCTCTCTCTCTCTCTCTCTCCCCCCCCCCCCCCCCCCCCCCCCCCCTCTCTACTGTTCTCATAGCCAGCCACAATTCACTTTACTTGGCCATACTGTTGTTGCATTTATTTGTGCTTATGCTTACTTAAGATCTCTCGTATAGAAAAAATGTGGCAAAGTAGGCTCTATAAAAGATATAGAAATTCTTCTCTGGAAAGGTTAATAAACGAATTTTAAGAGGTGCTACTGAGTGGTAACATTCTCAGAGACTACTATTGTTTAAGCAACTTAAAGAGAGAACTTTAGTGCTCTGTACTTTTAACTTGGATTGGTTAATAGGTTCGTTCTTGATATAATTTTTTTTTTTGAGGGGGCGGGGGGGATGGGAGAGGGAAATCAGATTTCTGTGCCATGTGAGATTGTTCCATAGGTATTAGCCCATTTTTGTCTATCTTGGTACAACTAATGGTTTTTAGAAATGAGCTATTAATTTTGATGTTGTAATTACCTTTTTCATATACAGTTCTTCAAACTTATGTGAAGTTGACTGAACAATTCTGTTGTTATATCCAGATATTCAAATTCTTTCTAACTCTTTCCAGGACTTCCACTTTCACTGGTAGTTGGAATGAGTTATGGAAAGGAGTTATGCAGAAAATTTGCTAAGCCATTCATACCAGTGCATCACATGGAAGCTCACACACTCACAATACGCATGATTCGGAAGGTAATTTTCATTGTTTAGCCATCACAGAACATTTTGTCTGTTTCTAGTATTTTTTATATGTTCATGATATCATTTGTAAAGTAACTATGTATAAACAAATAAGACTGTTCAATAACTAGATTAATAATCTCTTTATGGTGTTAAGAAATATTTTCACATGGGCAGTTTGATTAGTAAGAATGATGATAATTTTTTGTTCTGAGTATACGAAACATAGTTACTCTAAAAAGTTGACAAGACCACGAAATACAGTAGCTGTAATTAATTTCCCGCTGATATATATGCTATATAATGATCCTGTTGGGAAGTTTCAGTCTATAAGTGAAGTTAGAGAGAGACATTTATGCTTAAGGAACTCTCCAGTGCTCAATATTTATTTTGCATACTAAGTATAGCACAATAATATTGAGATCGATATTGACAAATTGCACAATATGTTGAAGAAAACTGCTGAGTTTTAAAAATATTGGGTATTGAATAAGTTATGAAACACATTTTTTTTTTCAAAAAGCAAGTTGGTTTTATTTAGGATACCAATACACCAAATTATTTCCCATTCTTTTGGCTACAAAACTCTGTTTTCCAACATAAACTCCGTTTAATCCAGTGACCTTATGCCATCTTATTGGGAGGGCCTCTATGCCCCCATAGTACTACTCTACTACTTGACATCAGAGCCAATGTCATGTTGCACCAATAACCTCATAATCCATGTACTGTTTTCTGTGGAGTGCACTCTTCATTGAGCCATACAGATGAAAGTCGGAAGGTGCAAAATCCGGGCTGTAGGGTGAACGAGGAAGAACAGTCCAATGAAGTGAGCTCATCTCAGCTACACAGACTTGTGCAAGGCCTTGGATTGTCATGGAGAGGTTCATGCATTTTTAAGGTGCCAGACATGCTGAGGTAGTATCTTCAGTTTTCTGGTGTAGCACAATACACTTAAGAGTTGCGCAATGAGGGAGGATATCAAATGGAACAACCCCTTCAGAGTCCCAGGAGACAGTTGCCATGACTTTACCAGATGAGAGGGCAGCTTTGAATTTTCTTTTTGAGGAGAGGCAGTGTGGTGCCTCTCTATCAATTACTGTTTTGTTTCCGGTTCAAAGTGATGAACCCATGTTTCATCACGCTTGCCACAATCAGCCTCATAAAGCATAAGCAATTCTGCACAGCTAGTCCTTCATTGCCCATCATCTGTTACTTGGTGAGGAACCCAGCAGGCACCCACCTTTGAGTACCCCAATTGGTGGATGAGTGTGTCAGCACTACCATCTGAAACATCGGGTTGAGTAGTGAGGTGTTTTATTGTGAGTCATTGATCACATCGAAAGAGTGTGTCTGCATGTTTCAACATTGCAGGAGTCACAGCTGTGTGTGGCCGACGAGCAAGCAGGAGATCAGAGAGGTGTGCAGTACATTGTTGCGATGGTGACAGGTTGCCTTGCCCAATGATCACTGTACCTTTGTTCACTGTCAGGCCTCCGTAGACATTCTGCAAGCACTTATCAGTAATGTCCCTGATTGGAACTCACCTCCATTACAGACACTATTTTGAATGCTATGTATAGTGCTGCTACCTATCTGAACTTCATGAAACTATAGAGGCAGAAGTAGGAACAGTCCAGTACATCCTATGACAAATTCCACATTTTTTCAACCGAAATTGGCCGAGAAAAGAAATGTGTTGCATCACTTGTTGAAGCCCCTCATGTGGAGGATGGTATTGTGCAATATACTGCAGCTCTGCTAAAACACCAAATAACCCATTGTCCGCAATAACTGAGGATACTGAAGATCATGCTGTCATGGCAGTAAGCAGAAATGTTTATATTATTTGTAGCAGTTCTAAGAATTACAAATATGATCAGATCAGTTGTCCAGTGAGCACACATGTTTATTTTTCTTGCAACAGTTGTCACAGCTCAAACACAAGTTCATGTAATCTTACAATAAGTAATCAAGGATTAACTGTTTTATTTTATTTGAAACAATTGTTACAGCAGAAAAATACTTACAAGGGAACTTCCCCATCGCACCCCCCTCAGATTTAGTTATAAGTTGGCACAGTGGATAGGCCTTGAAAAACTGAACACAGATCAATTGAGAAAACAGGAAGAAGTTGTGTGGAACTGTGAAAAAATAAGCAAAATATACAAACTGAGTAGTTCAAGGGAAGATAGGCAACATTAAGGACGATAAGAACGCAGGAGCGCCGTGGTCTCGTGGTAACGTGAGCAGCTGCGGAACGAAAGGTCCTAGGTTCAAATATTCCATCGAGTGAAAAAGTTTAATTTTTTATTTTCAGTTTATGTGACAAACTCTTATGTTTTCATCACTTTTTTGGGAGTGATTATCACATCCACAAGAAAACCTAAATCGGGCAAGGTAGAAGAATCTTTTTACCCATTCGCCAAGTGTACAAGTTAGGTGGGTCGACAACATATTCTTGTCATGTGACGCACATGCCGTCACCAGTGTCGTATAGAATATATCAGATGTGTTTTCCTGTGGAGGAATCGGTTGACCTATGACCTTGCGACAAATGTTTTCTGTTCCCATTGGAGAGGCACGTCCTTTCGTCTACTGATAGCACGGTTTTGCGATGCGGTCGCAAAACACAGACACTAAACTTATTACAGTGAACAGAGATGTCAATGAACGAACGGACAGATAATAACTATGCAAAAATAAAGAAAGTAAAATTTTCAGTCGAGGGAAGACTTGAACCAAGGACCTTTCGTTCTGCAGCTGCTCACGCTACCACGGGACCACGACGCTTCTAATCTCACATAGTCCATTATATTGCTTATGTTGCCCATTGACTACTCAGTTTGTATATTTTGCTTATTTTTTCACAGTTCCACACAACTTCTTCCTGTTTTCTCAATTGATCTGTGTTCAGTTTATCAAGGCCTATCCACTGTGCCAACTTATAACTAAATCTGAGGGGGGTGCGATGGGGAGGTTCCCTTGTTAGAAGACAGTATATGTACACATAAATTATACAATTTACTTGTTTAATTTGTTATTGGTTGTTGTGATTTATGAATTTGTACTGCTTTGAATGAGCCCCTTGTTCACTGAAATATTCACTGGAAGCTTTTCAAACTTGTTTCCATGTTCTGCTTAATTTCTGCTTTTGTTTAGCAAGGCAACCAGCTCAGTCACAGTACAGGCGAGTCCCACTTCGTTGACTGCTGATGTGCTCACCCTGAAGGCTAATTTCTAACTGTTGCTTATTGGGCAATATTATTGTCCTGCTCTTGGCCCCATGCATTGATACAACGTTATCATGCCAATCATAGTTAGTTCTTAAAAATGGAAAATGTTTGAGACCGGAATAGCAAAGACATGTCAGGGATGCTCTGATGTGAAAGCTGTGGGGGCATTTGGTTGAATTGACAGGGTTTTGACTACCTCTAGTCATGCTTTGAAATGACGAGTATCCCGCCCACTATCCTCCTACTGTTGTATTCCGCCACAAACTGAACCTATGCAGTATTGTTGTCCATCCCTAATCCACCCCAGCTCTTAGCTGATTACCTTTATATGTGTTTTCATCTGCTGCTGCTTGGTGAGTCGATTTTTTTATCTGTCCAATTATATTTTCAAAAATTGATCATTTTCATTGATATATTCACTCACAATACTGCTAAATAAAATTTTAAGGCATCTTATATTTGGCCAAAACTGTTGTAGAAATTGCATAACATGTTGCATTCCCACATTGAAAGGCTACTCGAACTTTGAATCTTTTTGTATCTTTAGATCAAATTTTGCACAGCTTAATTTTATTCTGTAAGAAACATCGGTGCTAAAGTTCATTCAGATTGGAGACAAATCAGTTGGGGACCCTTGGTCCACTTGTTTGGATCTGGTGACTACTGGTGGAATATGCAAGGCAAAATCTATTAGCTCTGCTTTTCATGGTCCATTATTTTTTACATCTGCTGAGAATACTGTATAGGGCAATGTCACATGGTCTTAATATGCTGGATTATTGATTTGGAGAACCTCAGTTTGAATAAAAGTGTACCTACTGTAATTTTGGTACATCTTTCATCTCTAAATGGGTTTTGATGAATGCTGAACTGAGATTTTAGCAGTGAAGAAAGGTGTTTGTTTTGTGACATAATCAAACAGATATTAAACATTGGCAAAAGAAGGGAAAATAAAATGCATTTGTCTATCTCCCCTATTAAATCATTATCAAATTTTGGAAATTCCTTTTGGGAAACATTAACTGTTTTGTGATCAACCAGAAATTACACTAAAAGTGCAAGAAAAGCACTTGAACTTACAGAAAACAAAAGTGAACTCTGTGTTCTTAATGTAATATTATCCTGATAAAGGCATTCAAGCTGTTTTCAGTCTTGCAGTGAGTATGCATAATAGAATTATTATGTAAGTGAGGAACAAAATGTGAAATATTTTCTGCTTTAAAACATGCAGAGTAAAATGACTGAAGAAAGAATAAAGAATGAAACAATAATAAAGGTTAATATTAAAAGAAGTAAAGATGATATTAAAAATTGTGCAGATAGAGCACAAGGGAGAGTTAGTTATTGATGTAGTTGAATATGCTAAAGAACTTCATTAACTGTGAATTTTAGAAGATAGTTGTAATAAAATGTATTTTCTGATTGATGCACATTATATTTAATATGTCACTTTCATGCTATGTGTTTTGATTGTAAATATTGTGCTTTCTTTAGATTAAAATTGCTACACCAAGAAGATGACATGCTACAGAAGCGAAACTTAACCGACAGGAAGAAGATGCTGTGATATGCAAATGATTAGCTTTTCAGAGCATTCACACGCCAGTGGCGACACCTACAACGTGCTGACGTGAGGAAAGTGTCTAACAGATTTCTCATACACAAACAGCAGTTGACTGTTGTTGCCTGGTGAAACATCATTGTGATGCCTCGTGTACGGAGGAGAAATGCGTACCATCACGTTTCTGACTTTGATAAAGGTCGGATTGTAGCCTATAGCGATTGCAGTTTATTGTATCACGACATTGCTGCTCACGTTGGTTGAGATCCAATTAGCAGAATATGAAATTGGTGGGTTCAGAATGGTAATACGGAACTCCGTGCTGGATCCCAACGGCCTCATATCACTAGCAGTCGAGATGACAGGCGTCTTATCCACATGGCTGTAATGGATCGTGCAGCCACGTCTCGATCCCTGGGTCAACAGATAGGGATGTTTGCAAGACAACAACCATCTGCAGGAACAGTTTGATGACGTTTGCAGCAGCATGGAGTATCAGCTCGGAGACCATGGCTGTGGTTACCCTCGACACTGCACCACAGACAGGAGCGAATGCGATGGTGTATTCAATGACGAACCTGGTTGCATAAATGGCAAAACATAATTTTTTCTGATGAATCCAGGTTCTGTTTACAGCATCATGATGGTCACATCCGTGTTTGGTGACATCACGGTGAACGCACATTGGCAGCATGTATTCGTCATTGCCATACTGGCCTATCACCCGGCGTGATGGTATGGGGTGCCATTGGTTACACGTCTCATTCACCTCTTGTTCGCATTGACGGCACTTTGAACAGTGGACGTTACATTTCAGATGTGTTACAACCCGTGGCTCTACCCTTCATTTGATCCCTGCGAAACCCTACATTTCAGCAGGATAATGCAGGACCACATGTTGCAGGTCCTGTACGGGCATTTCTGGATACAGAAAATGTTCAACTGCTGCCCTGACCAGCACATTCTCCAGATCTCTCACCAATTGAAAACGTCTGATCAATGGTGGCCGAGCAACTGGCTCATCACAATACTCCAGTCACTGCTGCATGGGCAGCTGTACCTGTACACGCCATCCAAGCTCTGTTTGACTTAATGCCCAGGCGTATCAGGGCCGTTATTGCCATCAGAGGTGGTTGTTCTGGGTACTGATTTCTCAGGATCTATGCACCCAAACTGCGTGAAAATGTAATTACTTGTCAGTTGTAGTATAATATATTTGTCCAATGAATACCTGTTTATCATCTGCATTTCTTCTTGGTGTAGCAATTTTAATGGCCAGTAGTGTATTAATAACAGTCAGATTAAACACAATATTCTTTATTATACTGTCATAAATAGAGGAAGAACACTACTACTACTACTACGACTACTATTTAATGTTGTTTGGATGCATCTGTTTTTGAGAATGTTGTGAGTTAACATATAGTAACATCTTGGTATTTTCTCTGCAGGTTGATTTTCCCTTTTTAGTCCTTTTGATATCAGGTGGACATTGCTTGCTTGCAATTGCTCAGGCTGTTGACAAATATTTATTGCTGGGACACAGTATAGATGATGCACCAGGTGAAGCATTGGACAAAGTAAGTCTTGGGATTTTATTACCAGGTTGGTTGCACGGCTGTGAATATTACGTCAGTAATGGCCAGTGTTAAAATGTGGTGGCATGTCAGCAGGAAAATGATTAAGAAACAAATAAGAAGGAATAGCATAATTTATTTTAAAAAATCCAAATTAAAATTAGAAGCTTTTCGAATGTGGTGGTACCGGAAAATGGTGGATTAGATGGTAGCCTGAGTACCTAATGAAGAGGTACTGCAAGTTTAGGGGGAAGGAACTTTTGATACAACTGGACTAAACCAAGGGGTACGTTGATTGGGCATATGATAAGGCATCAAGAAATAATTAACTCGGTTACTGGGGGAAATGTGGGGGGCAAAGATTCTAAAGGGGGGGGGGGGGGGTCGAGGCTGTAGTACCCTAAATTGGTTCAGTGACAATATTATGAAAAGGATAGATTGCTAGTCACCATACAGCAGAGATTTTCCATTGTCTTAGTTGGTTTGAGTAGGATGCAGATTGTGGTGGTAATACAGAGGTGAAGAGACTTGAATAGTCTACTGTGGAGGGGACTGATGACCTCAGATGTTAAGTCTCATAGTGTTCAGAGCCATTTAGTCTACTGTGGAGAGCTGCATCAAACCAGTTTGTAAAGTGCCACCAACGCTGCCGCCGCTGCCGTTGTCGCCGCCGCTGCCACCACCACCACCACCACCACCACCACCACCACCAACAACAACAACAATAATAATGACAAAACAACAACAACAACAGTTGAATCATTGCTGCAAGTTTTCATTTTAGTTTATTCACTGTTTTGAAAATGTTTGAATGTTTCTGAACAGTACTCAGGTATCATTTAATGTACGTTAGGTGCTGGCTGTGATGTCATGGTGTAATCTAGGTGTTTAGACAGAGAGTTCTGTTAGCTGTAGACTGACATCTTTATGAAATGGTATGATGTAAGGCAATATTTTTTGGAGAGGGAGGGGTGGCAGATGTTCCATAACATCACAATTCTTCCAGTAGAATCTGTAACACAAATGTTATAACTTCAAGTTGAACAAGTATATTTCAAGGAAGATGCAATACATGAAAGTCACAGATCAAGTAAACAGAGTAAGACGTGTATACACTTTAACAGTCAAATCATAACCCGACGGTTCAATCCCGTCTCCGGCCATCCTGATTTAGGTTTTCCGTGATTTCCTAAATCGCTTCAGGCAAATGCCGGGATGGATCCTTTGAAAGGGCACGGCCGATTTCCTTCCCCATCCTTCCCTAACCCGAGCTTGCGCTCCGTCTCTAATGACCTCGTTGTCGACAGGACGTTAAACACTAAATCTCCTCCTCCTCCTCCTCAAATCATAACCGAGTCCAAGTCTAGCGGCCGCTGGCTGGCTGGCCGCTTAGGTGGCGCTGCTGCTGCATGGCTGGCAGACAGCGTTGCATGTAGAGGATGTGCGTAACTGCGCGGCGGCACTTTGAAAGATCGGCGAGTCACAACAACAAATATTGTTGTTAATTATTTGATTACGTACGTACATATCAGTGATCATGGATCCAGAAGATCATGTACCAACAACCTTACAGTGTTTCTCCACAGATGGTAATCTTGTGCACTTTGGATCCAGTTCTCATGGATACTCGGCTGCTGAAGGTCTTTCTGCAGTTCATCCTCCCATCACTTCCTTGGTCTTCCAACCAAACCATCAGGTTTTCCCATAAGCACAGCTTTGGTCTGGCAAGTGTCTGGACTGCTGGCAGTATGCCTAGCCAGGATTATTCTCCACACTTTCATTTCCTGGACGATGTTCATTTGTTTCATCAGGTCATGCAGTTCTCAGTTCTTTCTATGTCTCCAGTTGTTCTCTTTGCAGATTGCTCTAAAGATCTTTCTCAGGACTTTCCATTCAAAGATCAACAGGTTCTCTTTATACTTTTTGTGGTGCTTAAGGTATCAACAACTCTCATACTATCACTGTATTACAGGCTCTTAATTCTGTTCTTAACTGACAGATTTTTTGATGAAATGATCTGTTTTAGACCTATTGACAATACATTGATTAATTTCTTGTTATTATGCCTTTTGTATTAGGTGCCAAGGCATTTAGAATTTTCCGCTCTGGTTGTGTTCCATATTCCTTACTATGGCTGGGCATTATTGAAGGCTTTTATGAGGACTTCTATCATTTCAGTCTTCTTTGCATTAATCCTCAGTCCAATCTTACTGGTTTTCTTTGCTAAGTCCCCTAAGATTTCTACCATCTCATCCTCTGAATCCATTATGGCTGCAATGTCATTTGCATATTGTAATAATTGTGGTTTTCCATTAAGTTTCAATCATTTGCATTCTCATTTCATTTCCTGGATTACTTCCACCAGGATAAACTTGGAAAGCAGTGGTGACTGACATCCTCATCTCACATGAGTTCTGATGCTGAACTTTTTGGATAGCTCCCCCTGGCATTTCACCATGGACTTTGCCTCTGCAGTATACACCTTCACCAAGTTAATTAACTTTCTTGGTATGCAAAGCTCCCTCTCCGTGTTGCACCTACTTAATCTGTTCATAGAAGTCTTTGAGAAATCTGCAGATGTTATTAGGAACCTATGGTTGAGTTCCCAGCACTTCTCCCAGATTTATACCACAATGAAAATTTGACTCACAGTTGCTCTTATGATTACACATTTAAAATTGGATAAAGGTGAATAAAAGCTCAGAGAATTTTAGATTCATATTGCTTACACCATATCCAGGTGGTGAAACAGATAGAATTGAAATCTTGGAAGTGAACAGAATAATGTGTTGGGTTTGGTGGCAAATTGTATGCCTCTAAACTGTAAAGGTTGTGGAATTGAAAGTTGGTCAGATCATGGAATTTTTCACTCTGCCTTTAATCTAGCCTTCAGCTCTGAGTGATGGAAAGATTCACCAGGAATTGGCACCTGGTTCAGATTTCATGTCAAACATGAGGTCCCCTTCTTCTGATAGTATTACTGCGGTGTGTTAGGGACATGCAAGTTGCTTAAGTGGTATCCAGTTGAATGACTTGCACTATGCTATTGAGAAAGATTAAGAAAAGGCAAACCTACGTTTCTAGCATTTGTAGACTTAGAGAAAGCTTTTGACAATGTTAACTGGAATACTCTCTTTCAAATTCTGAAGGTGGCAGGGGTAAAATACAGGGAGCGAAAGGCTATTTACAATTTGTACAGAAACCAGATGGCAGTTATAAGAGTCGAGGGGCATGAAAGGGAAGCAGTGGTTGGGAAAGGAGTGAGACAGGGTTGTAGCCTCTCCCCGATGTTATTGAGCAAGCAGTAAAGGAAACAAAAGAAAAATTCGGAGTAGGTATTAAAATTCATGGAAAAGAAGTAAAAACTTTGAGGTTCACCGATGACATTGTAATTCTGTCAGAGACAGCAAAGGACTTGGAAGAGCAGTTGAACGGAGTGGACAGTGTCTTGAAAGGAGGATATAAGATGAACATCAACAAAAGCAAAACGAGGATAATGGAATGTAGTCAAATTAAGTCAGGTGATGCTGAGGGAATTAGATTAAGAAATGAGACACTTAAAGTAGTAAAGGAGTTTTGCTATTTAGGGAGTAAAATAACTGATGATGGTCGAAGTAGAGAGGATATAAAATGTAGACTGGCAATGGCAAGGAAAGCGTTTCTCAAGAAGAGAAATTTGTTAACATCGAGTATAGATTTAAGTGTCAGGAAGTCGTTTCTGAAAGTATTTGTATGGAGTGTAGCCATGTATGGAAGTGAAACATGGACGATAACTAGTTTGGACAAGAAGAGAATAGAAGCTTTCGAAATGTGGTGCTACAGAAGAATGCTGAAGATAAGGTGGGTAGATCACGTAACTAATGAGGAGGTATTGAATAGGATTGGGGAAAAGAGAAGTTTGTGGCACAACTTGACTAGAAGAAGGGATCGGTTGGTAGGACATGTTTTGAGGCATCAAGGGATCACAAATTTAGCATTGGAGGGCAGCGTGGAGGGTAAAAATTGTAGAGGGAGACCAAGAGATGAATACACTAAGCAGATTCAGAAGGATGTAGGTTGCAGTAGGTACTGGGAGATGAAGAAGCTTGCACAGGATAGAGTAGCATGGAGAGCTGCATCAAACCAGTCTCAGGACTGAAGACCGCAACAACCTTTAATCTAGTCTTCAGCTCTGAGTGATGGAAAGATTCACCAGGAATTGGCACCTGGTTCAGATTTCATGTCAAACATGAGGTCCCCTTCTTCTGATAGTATTACTGCGGTGTGTTAGGGACATGCAAGTTGCTTAAGTGGTATCCAGTTGAATGACTTGCACTATGCTATTGAGCTACAAAGAACTATTATTATTATTATTATTTTTGTGAACTGGTAGCTACAATGCCCTTCTTTAACAATGAAAATATCAACAAAGCACACTTTACATGAAGTTTCCTTATCGTATATATGAAAAATAATGAACAAATATACAATTTTTTTTCTTTTCTTTCATCAGTATTCTGACTGGTTGCATGTGGCTCACCATGAATACCTGTCCTTTGCTAACCTCTTCGTCTCAGAGTAGCACAGAGCATCCAGCATTGTCAATTATTTCTTGGATGTATTTCACTCTCTGTTCTCAACTAAAGCCTTTACCCACTACAGCTCCCTCTCATACTATGGAAATTATTCTTTGATATCTTAATATATATCCTACCATCCTGCCCCTTCTTCTTGTTAATATTTTCCACATGTTACTCTACTCACTTATTCTGTGGTAAACTTCTCCATTTCATATCTTATCAGTCCAACTAAATTTTCTACATCCTTCTATACCACCACATCTCAAATACTTTGATTCTCTTCTTTTCATTTTCCCACAGTCTACGATTCACTAACCTGCAGTGATGTGCTCCAGACATTCATTCTGAGAAATTTCTTCCTCCTCTTAAGATCCTCGGTCTTGGTGTTAAGTTCTCAATATTCTCATTTCTGCTACTCCTCACTACTTTTGTCTTTCTTCAGTTTACTCTCAGTCCTTAGTGTGTGCTCATTAGATTGTTCATTCCATTTAACAGATCTTGCAGTTCTTCCTGGACTTTCACTGAAGATAACAGTTTCATCAGTGGATCTTATTTTTGGCATCCTTTTGCCCTAAATTTTCATCCCACTGCTGAACCTTTCTTTAATTTCTGTCATAGCTTTTTTGATGTATAGATGAAACAGTATGGGCTAAGGAGTACATCCCTGTCTTACTACATCCTTTCTAATCTGAGCACTTCGTTCTTGTCTTCATTCATCATTTTCTCTATCAGTTCATTTACATTGCTAAGACTCTCTGTTGTGAACTACAACTCATCCCAGAGAGGGGAACATAAATGTACTGTTGGATTTTATCTGAAGCTTGTCAGCTTTGTCTAAGGGCAATTGTACACCACTGTAAAATAGTACTTTTTTTGATGCTCTCAAGTTTATAATCTCCTAATAGACCTGCTAGCTGTGTTCTAATTAAATTTATGTAGCTGGAGCGGATTTTACAAATGAAACTAGGTGACACAATGCACTTGTTTAAATTGTTCTTTTTTATTTAACAGCAACAGCCATGGTGTTAAGTGTCTCAACCACTTCAACAGGGGCTAGTTTACCAATTACAATTTGCAAGAAAGTGTTCCAAATGTCGTTGAGTTTGACCACTCTTCCCAACACAATTTTACTGCTCAGATATAATGTTACTGGCATAAGTATTTCAAGCTGCGATAACCCGCTGAATGCTCTGAGCTCTTGCAATTCAACCTCATGGAAATCTTTTAAATCAAAGTGTACTATCAAGAAAAAGCTAAGTTTGGAAATTATTCAGTTCAGCTCATTCAAAGACTGATAGATATTGACCCTTTCCAGTCCATGATGCAAGACCCCTAATACATGAGTCACCACTCCTGCCAGAACCAAAATGTCTTGACTCTTTTCAGTCACTGACAGAAGTTTTCAATACACTGATTCAAGAACCACAGCTCTTTCTGAAATGAATGTGTCTGGACTCTCTCTAGTCCCCAACCGAAATCCTCAATTCACAGGAATGGAAACGTCATGACTCTTTCGAATCTCTGACCAACTTCTTCACAACCCACATTAATTCCTAGCTTAACTCTTTATATCCTCTCTAACTTCTTCAGCACCTCTTTCTATTGACTGACTGCCTCTGTCCCTCTCCCACCACATCATTTCATTGTAGTGCCATGAAACAAGATACAGTTTCATATAAATGTGATGTAGATGTAGATGTAGGTAAATGTGAGCCAAGTCGCCTACCTTAACAACTAATCAAACAAAAGTTATATCATAAATCACACTTAACTGCCAGTTTTGGTTATACCAAACACTGTATATTTACTAGGTCTAACCATCGATATCCATATATGACTATTCAAGCTTTCCTGGTGGATATGTTGTAAATAGTCTTCACGGGTTTGCCGCTGGATCACGTTGTGCAAATTCCACAATATGTCCTGGGAGCAACTGTCCGACATCTTCAGGTAGTTCAACCTTTCTGGCGGCTAGGTACGGCTGACAGTATCCGCACATCAATGCCCTGTTTCTAGAACACGTGCTCGAAGAATGTGCAGGCAGGGAAATCGCACATGTGCAAATGCCATATTCAAATGCCCTCTGCCAAAAATCACAGAGTGGCTCTCCTGCGCATGTGCTGTACACTGCATTTACTAACGGTGTGGCCAGACGTTACTCACCAAAGATCGTACTATCTCATCTGAGATGTGAATAGTGGAATAGAGCAGGCTGTTTTGAAACCTCCTAAGGATGCCGCAGAAGAGATTAGGTGCGACACATGCCACATCTTGACTGAAGCTTCACCTAAGAGGTCCAGCTTTAACATCACCTCAGCTGAAAGAAATGCTCTGTGAGAATTGAGAGAAGACCAAGACACTGTCATCTTACCTGCTGACAAAGGAAATGCTTCTGTGATTCTCCCACACACAGAATATGACAGCAAGATATACAAACTGCTCTACGATCCTGCATACAGTAAATTAAAAATTGATCCAACGGGTAGGATCTAGAGAAAGACTTTGGAATTCATCAGGAAGAGCTCGATTCCAGTGCAAGTTGCTAAGGGTTTGTGCCAACAGGCTACAGTTCCTCCTAGACTCTACGGTCTACCCAAGATTCAAAAGAATGGGGTGCCTCTCTGTCCTACTGTAAGTAGGAGGTGTACAACTTTGCTTCCACCATTTTTTCTCAAACATTTGAGGCGTTAATGAAACAAATTGGTTACATGTGTATCATTCAAAGTATTTTCCATCACTGGTCACTACTTTCTCCCATCTTTCAGGCAGTTTATGAATCCCGTGTCAAAACTATTGTTCATCTTTGGAAGCGATCCATGAATCGATCCAATTTGTGACTTCTTCATGAGATTGGAAGTGTTGGCCAGCCAGACCATGTGCCATTGATCGAAACAGGTGATAGTCAGAGGGAGCAATGTCTGGAGAATACGGCGGTTGGGGTGGGACTCCCCATTTTAACATTTACAGGTACATTTTGACCTCCTTTGCAATGTGTGGTTGAGTGTTGTCGTGCTGCAAAATCACTTTATCATGCCTCTCGGTGTATTGCGACCATTTGTCTTTTAATGCTCTGCTCAAACGCATTAATTGCATTTGATAACGAGCATCTGTCATTGTTTCACTTGGTTTTAACACCTCATAGTACATGACGCTGAGCTAGTCCCACCAAATGCAGAGCATGATCTTGCAGCTGTGAATATTTGGTTTGGCGGTCGACATGGAAGCATGGCCAGGATATCCCCATGTTGTTGTTGTTGTGGTCTTCAGTCCTGAGACTGGTTTGATGCAGCTCTCCATACTACTCTATCCTGTCCAAGCTCCTTCATCTCCCAGTACCTACTGCAGCCTACATCCTTCTGAATCTGCTTAGTGTATCCATCTCTTGGTCTCCCTCTATGATTTTTACCCTCCACGCTGCCCTCCAATGCTAAATTGGTGATCCCTGATGCCTCAGAACATGTCCTACCAACCGATCCCTTCTTCTAGTCAAGTTGTGCCACAAACATCTCTTCTCCCCAATCCTATTCAATACCTCCTCATTAGTTACGCGATCTACCCACCTAATCTTCAACATTCTTCTGTAGCACCACATTTCAAAAGCTTCTATTCTCTTCTTGTCCAAACTATTTATCATCCATGTTTCACTTCCATACATGGCTACACTCCATACAAATACTTTCAGAAACGACTTCCTGACACTTAAATCTGTATTCGATGTTAACAAATTTCTCTTCTACAGAAACGCTTTCCTTGCCATTGCCAGTCTACATTTTATATCCTCTCTACTTCGACCATCATCAGTTATTTTGCTCCCCAAATAGCAAAACTCCTTTACTACTTCAAGTGTCTCATTTCCTAATCTAATTCCCTCAGCATCACCCGACTTAATTCGACTACATTCCATTATCCTCATTTTGCTTTTGTTGATGTTCATCTTATATCCTCCTTTCAAGACACTGTCCATTCCATTCAACAACTCTTCCAAGTCCTTTGCTGTCTCTGACAGAATTACAATGTCATCGGCGAACCTCAAAGTTTTTATTTCTTCTCCCTGGATTTTAATATCTACTCCAAATTTTTCTTTTGTTTCCTTTACTGCTTGCTCAATATACAGATTGAATAACATCGGGGAGAGGCTACAACCCTATATCACTCCCTTCCCGACCACTGCTTCCCTTTCATGTCCCTCGACTCTTATAACTGCCATCTGGTTTATGTACAAATTGTAAATAGCCTTTCGCTCCCTGTATTTTACCCCTGCCACCTTTAAAATTTGAAAGAGAGTGTTCCAGTCAACATTGTCAAAAGCTTTCTCTAAGTCTACAAATGCTGGAAACATAGGTTTGCCTTTCCTTAATCTTTCTTCAAAGATAAGTCGTAGGGTCAGTATTGCCTCACGTGTTCCAACATTTCTACGGAATCCAAACTGATCTTCTCCAACGTCGGCTTCTACAAGTTTTTCCATTCATTTGTAAAGAATTCGTGTTAGTATTTTGCAGCTGTGACTTATTAAACTGATAGTTCGGTAATTTTCACATCTGTCAACACCTGCTTTCTTTGGGATTGGAATTATTATATTCTTCTTGACGTCTGAGGGTATTTTCCCTGTCTCATACATCCTGCTGACCAGATGGTAGAGTTTTGTCAGGCCTGGCTCTCCCAAGGTCGTCAATAGTTCTAATGGAATGTTATCTACTTCCAGGGCCTTGTTTCGACTCAGGTCTTTCAGTGCTCTGTCAAACTCTTCACGCAGTATCGTATCTCCCATTTCATCTTCATCTACATCCTCTTCCATTTCCATAATATTGTCCTCAAGTACATTGCCCTTGTATAGACCCTCTATATACTCCTTCCACCTTTCTGCTTTCCCTTCTTTGCTTAGAACTGGGTTTCCATCTGAGCTCTTGATATTCACACAAGTGGCTCTCTTTTCTCCAAAGGTCTCTTTAATTTTCCTGTAGGCAGTATCTATCTTACCCCTAGTGAGATAAGCCTCTACATCCTTACATTTGTCCTCTAGCCATGCCTGCTTAGCCATTTTGCACTTCCTGTCGATCTCATTTTTGAGACGTTTGTATTCCTTTTTGCCTCCTTCATTTACTGCATTTTTATATTTTCTCCTTTCATCAATTAAATTCAATATTTCTTCTGTTACCCAAGGATTTCTACTAGCCCTCGTCTTTTTACCTACTTGTTCCTCTGCTGCCTTCACTACTTCATCCCTCAAAGCTACCCATTCTTCTTCTACTGTATTTCTTTGCCCCATTCCTGTCAATTGTTCCCTTATACTCTCCCTGAAACTCTGTACAACCTCAGGTTTAGTCAGTTTATCCAGGTCCCATCTCCTTAAATTCCCACCTTTTTGCAGTTTCTTCAGTTTTAATCTACAGTTCATAACCAATAGATTGTGGTCAGAGTCCACATCTGGCCCTGGAAATGTCTTACAATTTAAAACCTGGTTCCTAAATCTCTGTCTTACCGTTATATAATGTATCTGATACCTTTTAGTATCTCCAGAATTCTTCCATGTCTACAACCTTCTTTTATGATTCTTGAACCAAGTGTTAGCTATGATTAAGTTATGCTCTGTGCAAAATTCTACCAGACGGCTTCCTCTTTCATTTCTTACCCCCAATCCATATTCACCTACTATGTTTCCTTCTCTCCCTTTTCCTATGCTCGAATTCCAGTCACCCATGACTATTAAATTTTCGTCTCCCTTCACTACCTGAATAATTTCTTTTATCTTATCATACATTTCTTCAATTTCTTCGTCATTTGCAGAGCTAGTTAGCATATAAACTTGTACTACTGTAGTGGGCATGGGCTTCGTGTCTATCTTGGCCACAATAATACGTTCACTATGCTGTTTGTAGTAGCTTACCCGCACTCCTATATTTTTATTCATTATTAAACCTACTCCTGCATTACCCCTATTTGATTTTGTATTTATAACCCTGTATTCACCTGGCCAGAAGTCTTGTTCCTCCTGCCACCGAACTTCACTAATTCCCACTATATCTAACTTTAATCTATCCATTTCTTTTTTTAAATTTTCTAACCTACCTGCCCGATTAAAGGATCTGACATTCCACGCTCTGATCCGTAGAACGCCAGTTTTCTTTCTCCTGATAACTACGTCCTTCTGAGTAGTCCCCGCCCAGAGATCCGAATGGGGGACTATTTTACCTCCGGAATATTTTACCCAAGAGGACGCCATCATAATTTAACCATATAGTAAAGCTGCATGCCCTCGGGAAAAATTACGGCTGTAGTCTCCCGTTACATTCAGCCATTCGCAGTACCAGCACAGCAAGGCCGTTTTGGTTAGTGCTACAAGGCCAGATCAGTCAATCATCCAGACTGTTGCCACTGCAACTACGGAAAAGGCTGCTGGCCCTCTTCAGGAACCACATGTTTGTCTGGCCTGTCCACAGATACCCCACCGTTGTGGTTGCACCTACGGTACGGCTGTCTGTATCGTTGATATCCCCATGATTTTTTGCATTTAGGGTTATCGTAATGAACCCATTTTTCATCCCCAGTCACAATGCGATGCAGAAATCCCTTCCGTTTTTGCCTCTGAAGCAGCTGTTCACAAACACAAACGCCATTTCAGCTCACACAGGACCTGAGTTCCTTCTTTCTGAATCATGCCCGTAGCCTTGAGACATTTCAAAATGGTTTGCTGTGTCACTCCCACTAATCGTGCCAATTCTTCTTGAGTTTGACGTGAGTCTTCACTCAGCAATGTCTCCAGTTCTGCATCTTCAAAAACATTCTCTCCTCCACAAATATGCCGGTCTATGACATTAAAATCACCATTCTTGAAGCACTGAAACCACTCACAACACATTCTTTCACTAATAGCATCCTTACCATATGTACTTGAGAGCATTCGATGAGACTCAGCCCCTGTGTTCTTCATATTGAAACAAAGGAGTAACAACTCCCGCAAATGACAAGAATTACACTCATAAACTGACGTTTTCAATCAAGAACAACTTTATGATGCAGACACAAATTGACTAATGTTTGAATGAGGTTATGTTGACCGAGGTCCAAGCTAACTGCCTGATGTCTGTGATCTGTTTCTTTTGACCGTTACTTACCGTTGTCACCACCTATTGGCTAACGGCAGAAGCAAAGTTGTACACCTTGTAATATAGGAACACCTACTTATTTTGTTGCCAAATATTTGACAGCACTGTTTGGACCTCTCGCAGGGAAGTCGGCCATCATATTCGACATTCTGAAGATTTCATAGGTCGCCTGAAAACCCTTAGAGTTCAATTGTCAGATCTTTTAGTAGGTTTTGATGTTGTGTCTTTATTTACAAGGTGCCCTTGCAGGACTCTTTGAAGGTCATTAGCAACAAGTTTGAGGAGGACATAGTAGCATTATTTAAACACTTGCTTACTTCAACATATGTCTCATTTCATGACCAATATTTTGAACAAGTGGACGGTGTCACCATGGGAAGCCCTCTGTCTCCTGTGATGGCCAATTATTTTATGGAAGACTTTGAAGAAAAAGCGCTACAGTCAGCCACTCTCAAACCCTCTTGTTTACTGTGTGTATGTGGATGATACATTTATGGTAATGCCACATGGACTTGATACTTTACCTATGTCTCTACCGCATATGAATTCACTCCATTGGAATATAAACTTCACAATGGGAATGAAAGAAGGTGGTACTTTACCTTTTTTTCGACGTTTTGGTATGAAGGAAAGCAGATGGAACCTTGGGACACAGGCCAAAGCATATAGATCTATATCTGCAGGCCACAAGCTGTCATCATCCTGCACAATGCAGTAGTGCATTACGTACATTATTTCACAGAGCACATGTGGTATCAGATCCTGAAAGCCTGTCAAGTGAAATACAACAGTTGAAGATGTGTTCCGACAAAATGGTTATTCTGAGAGACAGATACGTAATGCATTCAGGCCCAGGCGAGTTCAGTCTACGGAGCAGAATGCAGACACAAAGACACTCATCACTTTTGCCTTTTTGCTGTATTTTGGTGCCATGTCATTAAGAATCAGAAGAGTCCTCAGAAGATATGGCATTAAGTGTGTTTCTCACTATCTGAAAGGCTGAGAAACCTGTTGGGTTTGGTTAAGGATGGTCTTGGACTGAGGAAATGTGGTGCGTACAAGATTTCTTGTCAGTGTGGGGCAGCACATATAGGCCAGACATGTTGTTCAGTACAAGAATGCTGCGATAAGCATCAGCATCATACACGCCTTCGTCAACCAGAAAAGTCAGCAATTGCGGAACACAGTCTGAATACAGGACATCGCATGATTTTTGAAAAGATGGAAGTTTTATCCCTGGCATCATCTTTCTGGGATTGCGTCATTAAGGAAGCAGTACATATCTGTACAACTGATAATCTCATCAACAGGGATGTGGGATTTCAACTGAGCACAGCCTGGAACCCTGCATTGGCTGCTATTAAGTCACGACTCAAAAATCAAGTTTTGGTAACAGACCCATCACAACATTGGTTTAATACGGTCTCTGGTGAGTTATGTGTGGCTGCACTGTTAGTAAATGCAGCATACAGCGCATGCGCAGGAGAGCCGCTCTGTGAGTTTTGACAGAGTGTGTTTGAACATGGCACCATGTATCTGCAAATCATTTGCGCATACGTGATTTCTGCACCTGCGCATTCTTCATGCATGTGTTCTGGAAATGGGGCGTTGACGTGTGGATACCATCAGTTGTACCTAGCCACCAACAAGGTTGAACCACCTGAAGATGTTGGACAGTTGCTCCGAGGGAATACTGTGGAATTTGCTCAACTTTATCCGGTGGCAAACCTGCGAAGACTACTTACAATATCAATATACATTATAACAGTAAGTGTACTATGAGCATGCCATCCAAACTCGGAAATGAGTCCTGGTACTTTCAAGGGAGGTAAATAGTGTGGTAGTCCTCTATCCCTGATCCATGAAGAAGGTTCCCATTTTTACCTGATGGGTGTGCTTTTGAAGATATAAGGGCTGGAAGTTTCACCCTCTTGACATTTCTGTCTCTCATAAAACTTAAATTATCTTGACTTATCTCATGATCAGGTATTACTTCTTTTATTGAATTAAATACACAAGTATTCTCCATATTTCACTGATAGACATTGCTAATCATGTTCTGATTCGAAAAGGCAGTTGATTTAAAAAAGGAGGCAGGGACAGCCAGTCTAATGATTTGTGTCCCTATATTAATTATGCCCCCCCATGAACCATGGACCTTGCCGTTGGTGGGGAGGCTTGCGTGCCTCAGCGATACAGATAGCCGTACCGTAGGTGCAACCACAACGGAGGGGTATCTGTTGAGAGGCCAGACAAATGTGTGGTTCCTGAAGAGGGGCAGCAGCCTTTTCAGTAGTTGCAAGGGCAACAGTCTGGATGATTGACTGATCTGGCCTTGTAACAATAACCAAAACGGCCTTGCTGTGCTGGTACTGCGAACGGCTGAAAGCAAGGGGAAACTACAGCCGTAATTTTTCTCGAGGGCATGCAGCTTTACTGTATGATTACATGATGATGGCGTCCTCTTGGGTAAAATATTCCGGAGGTAAAATAGTCCCCCATTCGGATCTCCGGGCGGGGACTACTCAAGAGGATGTCGTTATCAGGAGAAAGAAAACTGGCGTTCTACGGATCGGAGCGTGGAATGTCAGATCCCTTAATCGGGCAGGTAGGTTAGAAAATTTAAAAAGGGAAATGGATAGGTTGAAGTTAGATATAGTGGGAATTAGTGAGGTTGTATGGCTGTGGATGTAGAGGCCTATCTCACTAGGGGTAAGATAGATACCGCCTACAGAAAAATTAAAGAGACCTTTGGAGATAAGAGAACGACTTGTATGAATATCAAGAGCTCAGATGGAAACCCAGTTCTAAGCAAAGAAGGGAAAGCAGAAAGGTGGAAGGAGTATATAGAGGGTCTATACAAGGGCAATGTACTTGAGGACAATATTATGGAAATGGAAGAGGATGTAGATGAAGATGAAATGGGAGATATGATACTGTGTGAAGAGTTTGACAGAGCACTGAAAGACCTGAGTCGAAACAAGGCCCCCGGAGTAGACAATATTCCATTGGAACTACTGACGGCCGTGGGAGAGCCAGTCCTGACGAAACTCTACCATCTGGTGAGCAAGATGTATGAAACAGGCGAAATATCCTCAGACTTCAAGAAGAATATAATAATTCCAATACCAAAGAAAGCAGGTGTTGACAGATGTGAAAATTACCGAACAATCAGCTTAATAAGTCACAGCTGCAAAATACTAACACGAATTCTTTACAGACGAATGGAAAAACTAGTAGAAGCCAACCTCGGGGAAGATCAGTTTGGATTCCGTAGAAACACTGGAACACGTGAGGCAATGCTGACCTTACGACTTATCTTAGAAGAAAGATTAAGGAAAGGCAAACCCACGTTTCTAGCATTTGTAGACTTAGAGAAAGCTTTTGACAATGTTGACTGGAATACTCTCTTTCAAATTCTAAAGGTGGCAGGGGTAAAATACAGGGAGCGAAAGGCTATTTACAATTTGTACAGAAACCAGATGGCAGTTATAATAGTCGAGGGACATGAAAGGGAAGCAGTGGTTGGGAAGGGAGTAAGACAGGGTTGTAGCCTCTCCCCGATGTTGTACAATCTGTATATTGAGCAAGCAGTAAAGGAAACAAAAGAAAAATTCGGAGTAGGTATTAATATTCATGGAGAAGAAATAAAAACTTTGAGGTTCGCCGATGACATTGTAATTCTGTCAGAGACAGCAAAGGACTTGCAAGAGCAGTTGAATGGAATGGACAATGTCTTGAAAGGAGGATATAAGATGAACATCAACAAAAGCAAAACAAGGATAATGGAATGTAGTCTAATTAAGTCGGGTGATGCTGAGGGAATTAGATTAGGAAATGAGGCACTTAAAGTAGTAAAGGAGTTTTGCTATTTGGGGAGCAAAATAACTGATGATGGTCGAAGTAGAGAGGATATAAAATGTAGGCTGGCAATGGCAAGGAAAGCGTTTCTGAAGAAGAGAAATTTGTTAACATTCAGTATTGATTTAAGTGTCAGGAAGTCATTTCTGAAAGTATTCGTATGGAGTGTAGCCATGTATGGAAGTGAAACATGGACGATAAATAGTTTGGACAAGAAGAGAATAGAAGCTTTCGAAATGTGGTGCTACAGAAGAATGCTGAAGATTAGATGGGTAGATACATAACTAATGAGGAAGTATTGAATAGGATTGGGGAGAAGAGAAGTTTGTGGCACAACTTGACCAGAAGAAGGGATCGGTTGGTAGGACATGTTCTGAGGCATCAAGGGATCACCAATTTAGTATTGGAGGGCAGCGTGGAGGGTAAAAATCGTAGAGGGAGACCAAGAGATGAATACACTAAGCAGATTCAGAAGGATGTAGGTTGCAGTAGGTACTGGGAGATGAAAAAGCTTGCACAGGATAGAGTAGCATGGAGAGCTGCATCAAACCAGTCTCAGGACTGAAGACCACAACAACAACAACAACACATATTAATTATGAGGTTGGTCATCTCAGGCAGAGCTGTAGTTCTTTTGAAAGCATTGCAAGACAGGCTACCTCTGATGCTCATACCTTATGCAGTGTTTAACAAACACATGCAACATTTCAGGTGACTAATACACACGTTTCTGAAAGTATTTGTATGGAGTGTAGCCATGTGTGGAAGTGAAACATGGACAATAAATAGTTTGGACAAGAAGAGAATATAGGCTTTTGAAATGTGGTGCTGCAGAAGAATGCTGAAGATAAGATGGGTAGATCACATAACTAATGAGGAGGTATTGAATAGGATTGGGGAGAAGAGAAATTTGTGGCACAACTTGACTAGAAGAAGGGATTGGTTGGTAGGACGTGTTCTGAGGCATCAAGGGGTCACCAATTTAGTATTGGAGGGCAGTGTGGAGGGTAAAAATCGTAGAGGGAGACCAAGAGATGAATACACTAAGCAGATTCAGAAGGATGTGGGTTGCAGTAAGTACTGGGAGATGAAGAAGCTTGCACAGGATAGAGTAGCATGGAGAGCTGCATCAAACCAGTCCCAGGACTGAAGACCACAACAACAACAACAACAACAATACACACTGCTAGTTCCCCGCCCTTAGATGGCAAAATTATGTGACTATACTGTTTGTTTGACACCATGTCCCATTGAAAACCTTTTTAAAAGCACATGCTTTGGAGATGCCTGGCCAACCAGTTGTGTCTAACAGTTACTGTCAGCTTTAGGCACAACTGGACCACACTGGTAACTGATAGGGCCTGCTGCTTTTCAGACTCTTTGTGTTTGAAAGCATTTGACCAGAATGTGCCTATATAAAGAGACAATGTCCTTTTGTATTATGTTTTAAGACCTTGGCTTGCAGGCACCTGACACACACAGGACTTGCCCAAACAGGTGGATGACTGAACTGCTACTTTACGTGCCACCACACTTCCAGCACATTCAACTTTGTAGGCACTCTGCCCCAAATGGTGTGTGAAAAAGATGAACCGCACCACTACAGTTCTCTCTGGTACTTCCTAGCAGAGCTTTAGCAATGCTTGACAGCACACCACATTGAGTCGTTTGGCCCTGCACTCCCTGTTCTTTCCCAAGTGCAGCACAAGGCTCACCTGTCACTCCTTTTGTTATCTCGTGACATATTGTACAATACACATCTTTACCCATAGCTTACACTTATTTACTAGAGGATTCCAAGCATATTACACCATTTTAAACTGTTGAATGTTTTTCAAGAGCTACAAATCATATGAATGTGTTGTCATTATCTAGCACATCATCAGAATGGCATCTCTGTTGCCTTGACATCTCTGTTGCCTTTACCCTTCTTGATGCCAAACTAATCATCATCTAGCAGATCTTCCATTTTTTTCATTCTTCTGTATATTATTCTTGTCAGCAACAAGGATGCATGAGCTGTTGAAACTGGTTGCTCAGTAGTTATCTCACTTTTCTGCCCTTTCTATCTCACTTTTCTGCCCTTGCTAATTTTGAGATTTTGTGGGTGATATTCTTTAGGAAACCTGATGATCTCTCTCCAGACTCATAGATATTACAAACCATCTTGAATAGCCATTTGGTTGCTACTTCTCTCAATAATTTTAGAAATCCCAAATGACTATTTGTAAGGAGCAATCAAAAAGTTCCCCCTCGAAGACCACACTAATCCCTTGCCTACATTTCAGTGCTTATATTCTTACATCAGAGTCATACTGGGTTTCTTATGTGTTGCAGCAGTACACTCAGATGGGAACTTATTGACTGCCCCGTGTATTATCTGTGCTTTCTGCCTTCACAAACTCTATTAAACTTTGACTCCAATACTGAATCATTTGTGTCTTTCATTTTGACTCCTATTTCTTCTTCTATCATCTTATGAGGGGCAATGGCCTTGCTGCAGCAGATACACCGGTTCCCTTCAGATCACCGAAGTTAAGTGCTGTCAGGCATGGCTGGCACTTGGATGGGCGACCACCCGGGACGTCATGTGCTTTTGCCGGTTTTGGGGGTGCACTCAGCCTCATGATGCCAGTTGAGGAGCTACGCAACAGAACAGTTGTGGCCTGGTCAAAGAAAACCATCATAACGACCAGGAGAGCAGTGTGCTGACCACACGCCCCCCCCCCCCCCCCATCTGCATTCTCAGCTGAGGATGACACGGTGGTAGGATGGTCCCGACGGGCCACTTGTGGCCTGAAGATGTAGTGCCTATCATCTTATCAGACATTTCTCCTCTACATAAGGGCCCTCAATGTTCTCTTTCCGTTTATGAGCTCTCTCCTCTGGGTTTAATAGTGGAACTCCTCTTCCATTCTTTAAGTTGAGGTCTTTCCTTATAATATTACCAAAGGTTGTTTTGACTTTTCTCTATACAGCAAACCCTCTCTAATTTGGACTTCATTGATTCTGAGTTTTCAGTAATCTCATCTTGTTTTTTATCGCAAAGTGAAATTCCAACTTAATGCGCCTGACATCATTCACGCCAAGTACATTTAAAATAAAATATTGAACACATCCCTTCCATTTCCATTTTCTTCATCCTTGGCTGAAAGTAAATAATGTATGTGCCATTGTTGGTTACAAGCTTGCAATAAAGTGAAAGCTTGAACAGTTTCCATCTCTGTGATCACTTTAAAAAGTATTAATGTGTCATACAGCATAATACAGTAACCAAGGTGAGTGTTAGGAGCAAATTTAGAAGATAAAATGAGAGTGCTTGATGAAACCCAAGCTGCTGCTTCTGCCCAGGGTATTATGACAGAGTTTGGTATTGCCAAGTCACCTTTTTAAGACACTAAAAAGAATCACAATAAACATTCAGACTTTCTGCTAAAACAAGACAAACTTGCTGGAAAACAAAAATGGACAACTGGTTAACAAACAACAATGTTCTTTCAGAGTTCCCATGAAAAGAGCGGAACTATAGACTGTAGCAAAAAGATTTGCAGATAAATTAGGCAAACAAGTGGCTGTTCATATTCTGTAATCACAACAAAATTTCTTACAGAGGAGTATGTGGGGAAGACAGTACAGATGTGGCAAATGTTGTCCCATTTCATTATTAATGATATCAGTGAATATATAGGTAATAGATTAATGTTTAAACTGTCAGATGTAAGGAAAAATTTGGACACAGTGACAAACTTTATTGACATTTACCCTGGTTGCCAAATGTATTACCTTATACTAAAAGTCACATGACAACAAATGATAAAAGAATGGTGCACAAAAGAGTTTCAACCAAAAATACATTCCTACTTTAAGCTATTATGAATGTACAAGGGGCATTCAATAAGTAATGCAACACAATTTTTTTTCTCGGCTGATGCAGAAATTGTTGTGGAACATCGTGGAATATTCCTGCTACAGCCTCTATAGTTTCATGAAGTTCTGAAAGCTGCCGGTGCTATACATAGCCTTTAAAATGCCATATGTAATGGATGCACGTTCCGAGCAGAGATCTGTCAAATTGATTTTCTTTTAGCAGAAAACCAGAGCATTGCAGATATTCATAGGTACTTGCAGAATGTCTACGGAGACTTGGCAGTGAACAAAAGCGTGATGAGTCATTGGGTGAGGTACCTGTCATCATCGCAATAAGGTAGTGCAAACCAATCCAATCTCCTGCATGCTGGCCAGCTGTGACTTCTGCAATATTGAAATATGCAGACACTCTCATTCAAGGTGATCGACAGATCACAATCAAACACTGCACTGCTCAACTGGATGTCTCTGTTGGTAGTGGTGACACAGTAGTTCACCAGTTGGTGTACTCACAGGTGTGTACCCACTGGGTTCCTCACTGTCTAACAGAAGACCATAAAGAGCAATAAAGGACCATATGTGCAGAATTGCTTGCATGTTATGAGGCTAATTGTGCCAGTTTTTGTCAAACATTGTCACAGGTGATGAAACGTGGGTTCATCACTTCGAACCAGAAACAAAATGGCAAACTGTGGAGAGGAGCCATCTCAAAGCTACACTCTCAGCTGGTAAAGTCATGGTGATGGTCTTCTGGGACTCTAAAGAGGTTATTCTGTTTAATGTCCTCCTTCATGGTGCAACAGTAAACTCTGAAGTGTATTGTGTTACCCTCACAAAATTGGAGAAATGTCTTCAGTGTGTTTGTCGCCACAAAAATGCTAACGAACTTCTCCTTCTCCATTACAATACATGGCCTCATACAAGTCTGCACATCTGAGAGGAGCTCACAAGACTTCATTGGACTGTTCTTCATCATCCACTCTACAGCCTGGATCTCGCAACTTCCAACTTCCATCTGTTTGGCCCAATGAAGGACAGACGAAGCAATACATGCTGCAAGATGTTGGCTCTGATGTTGACCAGTGGAGTGGTACTATGCAGGCACAGAGCCCTCCCTGTCAGCTGGTCTAAAGACATAGCATTGAATGGAGATTATGTTGAAAAATAATGTTTGTAGCCAAAAGAGTGGAGAATTATATGGTTTACTGGAATCATGAATAAAACCAACCAATTTTCAGAAAAAAGTGTTGCATTACATATTGAATGCCCCTCATATATTGGGGATGAGAAAGTCCTTCTACTACTTATATTCCACTATAGAATTTCCCTTACCATATGCACTTACAAATTGGTATCAGAAAAATTGGAAAAATTAAGTGCATAAATCATTGAATGGGGCCACTGATTTCACTAAATAGCTATTGGTATATGAGTTTTTAACTGATACACAATGGTTATTGGTATTATTTATCAAGTTAAATTTTGGTGAAATATAGATTTGGTTACAATGAAAGCATGAGTTGCTAAAATATAGTTGTGTTTGTGATGTCATAACTGGAAACAGGCGACCACCTATTTTGCATGGAAAGGAGAGCAAAGGCTCTGAATATAAGCAGATGCAATGCAAAGCAGGAGAAGATTTTATAGAACAAAAACAAATATCATATGAAGCAAGGTAAGTACACTGAATAAAGAATTACAGATGGTTTTCCAAAATTCCCTCACAAAAGAAGATGAAGTAAATATTCCAGAATTTGAATCTAGAACAGCTGCCAACATGAGTAGCTTAGAAATAGATATCATTGGTGTAGTGAAGCAGCTTAAAACACTTAATAAAGGCAAGCCTCTGTTCCAGATTTTATACCAGTCAGATTCCTTTCAGAGAATTCTGGTAAAATAGCTCCATACTTGGCAATCATATACAACCACTTGCTCATGCAAAGATCTGTACTTAAAGACTGGAAAGTTGCACAGATTGCACCAATACACAAGAAAGAAAATAGGAGTAGCCTGCTTAATTACAGACCCATATCACTAATGTCTATTTCCAGTAGAATTTTGGAACATATACTGAGTTCGAGCATTACGAATTACCTTGAAGAAAATGATTTATCATTCTTGTGAAACACAACTAGCTCTTTATTCTCACAAAGTAAGAAATATTTTTGATAGGAGATGTCAAACTGATTTCTTGTTTTTAGGTTTCCAAAAAGCTTTTGGCACCATTCGTCACAAGTGACTTCGAATCAATTTGTTTGTGTACACAGCCTTGTCTCAGTTGTGTGCCTGGCGTCATGATTCCTATAAGAAGGTCCACATTTTGCAATAACTGATGGAAATTCATCAAGTAAAACAGAAGCAATATCTGGTGTTCCCAAAGGAAGTGTTATAGGTCTTCTGCTGCTTGTGATCTATGTAGATAATTTAGGAGACAATATGAGCAGCTCTCTTAGATTGTTTGCAGATGATGCTGTCATTTACTGTCTTGTAAAGTCATCAGATGATGAAAATGAATAGTAAAATGATTGTGAAGGTATCTGTATGGTGCAAAAAGTGGCAACTAACTCTAAATGATGAAAAGTGTGAAGTCATCCACTAGCATACTAAACAGAATTCACTAAATTTCATTCACACAATAAATCACACAAATCTAAAGGCTGCAAACTCAACTAAATATTTAGGGTGTTACAATTACAAATAACTTAAATTGGAAGAATCACACAGATAATCAGATGAAACTGTATGATTCCAGAGACCTTTTAAGGTCTCAAACATCTATGATGTATGTATGCAGACTGAAGTGGTGAATGAAAATGTGTACCAATACCAGAATTCAAACCCAGGTCTCCTACTAACCAGGCAGCTGTGCTAACCACTATGCTACCCTGGCACAGTGGCTTTGCACAAGTGCATGGACTACCCAAGCACACCTCCTGGGCTTGGTGCAAATTTTCATTCATTGCTTCTGTCTGCATGTATACATCATAGATGTTTGAGACCTGAAGATGTCTCTGGAACTATACAATTTCATTTTATTAAAGCACTTATACCTGACTTTCAGGCAGGCTCCCCTGTTTTGTTCAATGCTGGGGTGCTGTTCCAATATGGATGGAAAGCTTTTGCATTGCTTTTTGAGTTTAGGGGGGATATTAAATGGGCTGAGGCATGAATGGGAATTTGGATTGAGGAGGGAGGTGTGCTAGGGTAGTTAGTCCATGCAGTTGTTCAAAGCCACTGGGCCAGAGTGGCATTGTGGTTAGCCCATCTGCCTAGTGAGCAGGAGACCCAGGTTCGAATCCTGTCCAAGATATAAATTTTTATCCATCACTTCAGCCTGCATATATACACATATAAAATGTTGTGGGGAAAGCAAGACTGTGATTAATTGGCAGTATACTTAGAAAAATTAACAGGACTGCTGAAGAGACTGCTTACACTATGCTTGTCCGCCCTCTTCTGGGATATTGTTGTGTGGTGTGGGATCCACATCAGATAGTGTCGATGGAGGACATTGAAAAAGTTCAACAAAGGGCAGCTCATTTTGTGTTATTGCAAAATAGGAGAGAGAGTGCCATGGACGTAAGACACGAATTGCTGTGGCAGTCATTAAAACAAAGGGGTTTTTTGCTGCGGCAGGACCTTTTCATGAAATTTCAATCACCAACTTTCTCTTCAGAGTGCAAAAATATTTTGTTGGCATCCCCCTGTTTAGGGAGAAATGATAATCAAAATAAAATAAGAGAAATCAGAGCTTCCATGGAAAGATTTAAGTGTTTATTTTGCCCACATGCTGTTTGAGTGTGGAATGGTAGAGAATTAGCTTGAAGGTGTTTTGATGAACCTCACTGCCAGGCACTTAATTGTGATTTGCAGAGTAATCATGTAGATGTAGATGTAGATGCAGAAAGATGAGAAATGTTGCTAGACTGCATAATGTAGACACATGGGAAGGCACAGGATGTGATGTTGGTTTTCACCTGCTGAAGTCTTTGTGGAACATTTGTTTCCATGCAGTATTGACAGAAATGTATTTCTGCCATCACATGTTAAAATGGCAGTGATTTGTCTCACACTGAGTGGTCAGTTACCACATATGGCTCTGTGCCAGTGACATGACATATGTTAGTAAAACACTTGTAGGCATCTATCTGTCATTTTTCTCATTTTGAAACATTGTCTCTGTAAAATTGAAGATCCCCCCTAGTCCCTGTTGACTTAGGAAATTGGAGTCCTTGTGTAATCTCAAATGGTCTTGCATTGATTGTCATTCCTCATACAAAGTAAATTAACTTGTAATATGCTACTATTTTCACCACACATCTCTCTGTAACTGACTACTCAGATGGTCTGTCTACAGTCACACTATACAGTACATCTAGCCACAACATTTGGGCATCATAATTGACATATCTTTGAATTGGACAGCCGTTTCTGTGACTTTGACCACTCAGTTTATATGTTATAGTGAAGAGAGAGAGAAAGAGAATGGAATGTGCTGCTTATTTGAATTATCGGTGATGTAGGGGACAGGATTCTCGTAGGAAAGATTTATTAGATTTTTGAATGTCTAATGGTGGTAAGATACTATGGTGATTGTTGGTCCAATTATATTCATGACAAGTACTGTGTTCCTAGTGTATATTGTATCTTGTAATAAATGCTGGGACAACTCATGATTATTTCAGTATATTCACACTGTTTCAGACAGCAAGACGTTTAAAGTTACGAAATATTCCTGAATTTTCAAAGCTCTCAGGAGGACAGGCTATAGAGAAAGCATCTGAAAGAGGCAATCTGCTTGCATTTGTCTTTCCCAGTCCAATGAGTGACTATAGGAATTGTGATTTTAGTTTTGCTGGTCTTAAAAATGTTGTTACCAGGCACATTCTCCGTGAGGAAGCTGAGAATGGTATGTACAAATATTATTATTTTGAAGTTAAATATTAAGGTTCCTGAAATATGTTGCTGGATTATTGCAGTTGCAGTTAGAAGCATAAATTTTATTATAGTTTTATTGTAACATTACATACTAATCTCCTCTATTAACTAGAACATATAGTGAGGGCCACTTAATGTGATATTGGTGACATGATACCTCTGAATCCAGAGAAAACTTGGCGTCTACAGTTGGGATGGCTAACGAGGTAGAACCAAAATCTGTAAAACTGCTTGGAATACACATTTATTCCAAACTTAACTGGCAACCCCATATCAACCAGGTCTGCAAAAAGTTATCAAGGGTGTCCCATCTCACCTGGAAACTGTCTGATCTAGTGAGTAACAAATATTTCAGAACAGCTTACTTTGAACTTTTTCACTCTCCTATATTTTATGGGCTGTTTCTATGGGGCCACTCATGTCATGTCAGTGATGTACCACTGATGCAGAAAAAGGTGCTACAAATAATGTGCAAGGTTGGTCCAAGGGAACACTGCCATCCCTTATATTCATCAAAATGAAAATAATGACAGCAATAAATTCTTATATTTATGCATCACTGATATATGCTAAAAAGAACAGAACAAAATTTAACACCAGAGAGAACACACACTCTCATGACACCAAAAACAGAGTAATGACATTCCTAGACATAGGCTGACAAAAACAGGCAACTCTCACAAAGTGAACTGTTTGAAATTATTTTACGAATTACCACATACTGCATTCAATATGCCTTTCAATAATTTTAAAAGTAAACTGCACAAATGGTTAATAGACAGTCCATACTACAGTCTTACAGAATTCTTGGACACGTGTAACATAGAAATTGAGTTTTAAGTCTTTGATTGCAATACTGTACAATTGAGTAAATGCAGCATAAATAATTTGTACTTGTAATGTAAACACTAACTAATATAGTAACTTCTTATGTATCTTGACATCATTATAAAGCCTATTTCACTGCATGTGGTCAATGGCAAATAAAGAATCTGAATTTTCAGTTTCTCTTGTTACGGCATTAGGTATGAGGAGATATCTATTGCTGTCAGGTGCCAGATATTTGAAGTTTGCTTGTGATATTAATTACTGTAAGAAGTTAATACAAACATTTGCCTTAATGATAGATTTAAGTGCTGCCTAGCTTTCTCAGGGAGAAAAGGGAGATACATTAGGGAAGCTTGGAAAGAAGAGAGGGACCCACCTAATGTGTGAATGAGGTGATACAGATATATTTGTTTTTCCTTGTCAGAGATACTTTAGTGGATAGAGCTTTAGCATAAAGGGATTTGGATCCTTCGACCATAGATATTGGTAGACTGGTCATGACGTATATTTCGTGGCACCAACATCTCTACTGCTATACCACGTGACTATTGGCAAAACAATGGTGGTATCCTGTTGTGCTTATGGTTGTACCGAGCATTTTGTGAAGGGAAGTAACATTAAATTTCACATGTAATTATTATTATTGCAATTTAGCGGCATTTCTTGAATACTGATAAACTATTGTGTGTATCATATCCTTACCCAGAATGCCACAGTTACGTAAATTGGCGGTTTGAAGTGCTGTGTGTGTTTCCAGGCGCACATTGCAATTGTATATATTTCTTGAAATGGTAAGCTACAAAGCCGTTTTTTCTCTTTCGTATAGGTTTCCAAAGGGCGAAGGGCGCAGTCAGATGTGGATGCAGGCAGTGAAACGAAAAGATTTCAAGCCTACTGCGCACACACACATCTGTTAGAAGCACTTTTTATATATATATATATATATATATATATATATATATATATATATAAAAAACAAAGATGATGTGACCTACCATACGAAAGCGCTGGCAGGTCGATAGAAACACAAACAGACACATACATACACACACACAAAATATATATATATTTAAAGACCAAATATGTCTGCTTGTGTCTGTATGTGTGGATGGATATGTGTGTGTGTGCGAGTGTATACCTGTCCTTTTTTCCCCCTAAGGTAAGTCTTTCCGCTCCCGGGATTGGAATGACTCCTTACCCTCTCCCTTAAAACCCACATCCTTTCGTCTTTCCCTCTCCTTCCCTCTTTCGTGATGAGGCAACAGTTCGTTGCGAAAGCTTGAATTTTGTGTGTATGTTTGTGTATGTGTCGACCTGCCAGCACTTTCATTTGGTAAGTCACATCATCTTTGTTTTTAGATATATTTTTCCTACGTGGAATGTTTCCCTCTATTATAACCATATATATATATATATATATATATATATATATATAAACTGGAACAGTTCCGTCCTCCGTCACAGTGGGACCCACCTCCTCTTCCTCAAAATCACCCTCTCCAAACCTTCCAGGAATTTCTGACTTCCAGCCTTGCCTCTCAATCCTTCTTAAAAAACCTTAATCCTACTCCCAACATCACCACTGCTAAAGCCCAAGCTATCCGTGATCTGAAGGCTGACCGTTCCATTGTCATTCTTCCGGCGGACAAGGGTTCCACGACCGTGGTACTTGATCGTCGGAAGTATGTGGCTGAGGGACTGCGTCAGCTTTCAGACAAGACCACATACAAAGTTTGCCAAGGTAATCCCATTCCTGATGTCCAGGCGGAGCTTCAAGGAATCCTCAGAACCTTAGGCCTCCTACAAAACCTTTCAAGTGACTCCATCAACCTCCTGACCCCACCGACACCCCTCACCCCTACCTTCTACCTTCTTCCTAAAATTCTCAAACCCAATCATCCCGGCCGTCCCATTGTAGCTGGTTACCAAGCCCCCACAGAACGTATTTCTGCCTACGTAGATCAACACCTTCAACCCATTACATGCAGTCTCCCATCCTTCATCAAAGACACCAACCACTTTCTCGAACGCCTGGAATCCTTACCCAGTCTGTTACCCCCGGAAACCATCCTTGTAACCATTGATGCCACTTCTTTATACACAAATATTCCGCACGTCCAGGGCTTCGCTGCGATGGAGCACTTCCTTTCACGCCGATCACCTGCCACCCTACCTAAAACCACTTTCCTCATTACCTTAGCCAGCTTCATCCTGACCCACAACTTCTTCACTTTTGAAGGCTAGACATACCAACAATTAAAGGGAACAGCCATGGGTACCAGGGTGGCCCCCTCGTACGCCAACCTATTCATGGGTCGCTTAGAGGAAGCCTTCTTGGTCACCCAGGCCTGCCAACCCAAAGTTTGGTACAGATTTATTGATGACATCTTCATGATCTGGACTCACAGTGAAGGAGAACTCCAGAATTTCCTCTCCAACCTCAACTCCTTTGGTTCCATCAGATTCACCTGGTCCTACTCCAAATCCCATGCCACTTTCCTTGACATTGACCTCCATCTGTCCAATGGCCAGCTTCACACGTCCGTCTACATCAAACCCACTAACAAGCAACAGTACCTCCATTATGACAGCTGCCACCCATTCCACATCAAATGGTCCCTTCCCTACAGCCTAGGTCTTCGTGGCAAACGAATCTGCTCCAGTCCGGAATCCCTGAACCATTACACCAACAACCTGAAAACAGCTTTCGCATCCCGCAACTACCCTCCCGACCTGGTATAGAAGCAAATAACCAGAGCCACTTCCTCATCCCCTCAAACCCAGAACCTCCCACAGAAGAACCACAAAAGTGCCCCACTTGTGACAGGATACTTTCCGGGACTGGATCAGACTCTGAATGTGGCTCTCCAGCAGGGATACGACTTCCTCAAATCCTGCCCTGAAATGAGATCCATCCTTCATGAAATCCTCCCCACTCCACCAAGAGTGTCTTTCCGCCGTCCACCTAACCTTCGTAACCTCTTAGTTCATCCCTATGAAATCCCCAAACCACCTTCCCTACCCTCTGGCTCCTACCCTTGTAACCGCCCCCAGTGTAAAACCTGTCCCATGCACCCTCCCACCACCACCTACTCCAGTCCTGTAACGCGGAAGGTGTACACGATCAAAGGCAGAGCCACGTGTGAAAGCACCCACGTGATTTACCAAGTGACCTACCTACACTGTGAAGCTTTCTATGTGGGAATGACCAGCAACAAAGTGTTTGTTGGTAATGAGGATCACCCTGTGGCTAAACATGCCTTGGTGCACAGCCAGCACATCTTGGCACAGTGTTACACCGTCCGGGTTATCTGGATACTTCCCACTAACACCAACCTGTCAGAACTCTGGAGATGGGAACTTGCCCTTCAGTATATCCTCTCTTCTCGTTATCCGCCAGGCCTCAACCTCCGCTAATTTCAAGTTGCCGCCGCTCACACCTCACCTATCTTTTAACAACATCTTTGCCTCTTTACTTCCGCCTCGACTGACATCTCTGCCGAAACTCTTTGCCTTTACAAATGTCTGCTTGTGTCTGTGTATGTGCAGATGGATGTGTGTGTGTGTGTGTGTGTGTGTGTGTGTGTGTGTGTGTGTGTGTGTGTGTGTGTGTGCGCGCGCGAGTGTATACGCGTCCTTTTTTCCCCATAAGGTAAGTCTTTCTGCTCCTGGGATTGGAATGACTCCTTACCCTCTCCCTTAAAACCCACATCCTTTCGTCTTTCTCTCTCCTTCCCTCTTTCCTGATGAAGCAACTGTGGGTTGCGAAAGCTTGAATTTTGTGTGTATGTTTGTGTTTGTTTGTGTGTCTATCGACCTGCCAGCGCTTTTGTTTGGTAAGTCTCATCATCTTTGTTTTTTTATATATATACCTCCCTCTTTCCTGATGAGGCAGCAGTTTGTTGTGAAAGCTTGAATTTTGTGTATGTTTGTGTTTGATTGTGTGTCTATCGACCTGCCAGCGCTTTCGTTTGGTAAGTCACATCATCTTGGTTTTTTAATATATATATAAAAATATATATATATATATATATATATATAATAGAGGGAAACATTCCACGTGGGAAAAATATATCTAAAAAGAAAGATGATGAAACTTACCAAACAAAAGCGCTGGCAGGTCGATAGACACACAAACAAACACAAACATACACACAAAATTCTAGCTTTCGCAACCAATGGTTGCCTCGTCAGGAAAGAGGGAAGGAGAAGGAAAGACAAAAGGATATGGGTTTTAAGGGAGAGGGTAAGGAGTCATTCCAATCCCGGGAGCGGAAAGACTTACCTTAGGGGGAAAAAAGGACAGGTATACACTCGCACACACACACATATCCATCCACACATACACAGACACAAGCAGACGTCTGCTTGTGTCTGTGTATGTGTGGATGGATATGTGTGTGTGTGCGAGTGTATACCTGTCCTTTTTTCCCCCTAAGGTAAGTCTTTCCGCTCCCGGGATTGGAATGACTCCTTACCCTCTCCCTTAAAACCCATATCCTTTTGTCTTTCCTTCTCCTTCCCTCTTTCCTGACGAGGCAACCATTGGTTGCGAAAGCTAGAATTTTGTGTGTATGTTTGTGTTTGTTTGTGTGTCTATCGACCTGCCAGCGCTTTTTAGAGATATATATATATATATATATATATATATATATATATATATATATATATATATATATATATATATTGTGTGTGTGTGTGTGTGTGTGTGTGAGATATATATGTATATATATATTTATTACCAATAACCCTTCCCACTCCAAAAGCAGTGGCAATGTGCATTGCTACTGCATAAGAAGAAAGGATGATTTTTACTATCCTGGAATAAATCTGACTTTGGTACAAAAAGGGGTGAATTATTTTAAAGAACAATTTGCAAAAACAAGTTAGGGGTTTGATTTCTCATCAGGGTTTAGTTTTATTTTGTACTTCCCAGTTACAAAACATACGAATATCAGAGACAAATACTGAATACCATTTGCAAAAAGGTAGTTGTATGGCCTATGTTAGTTTCCAGATAATAAGCTGTAATGTATGGGATAAATAATATGCTGCTACAAAAATCTTTGGTTATTTACCAAAAAGCATTAAAAGCCTGACAGATAGCCAACCAGCATTTAAAATCAAACTAAAAGAATCTATGAATGACAGCTCCTACTCAGTAGACGATTTTTTAGGTATAAGTAAGTGATTGGAAGAATTGTCATGTAATGATATGTCTACCTTTCATTAAACTGACACTGTGAAGTATCGTATTCATGATCTGTGGAACAAGTATTCATGTAAGTAGGTACTGATTTTGTAGATATCTTATTTGATACATCTACGAAACAAACTGTTTAAACCAAAAAAGAGCTTTCAAATGAAACTGCTCTATGTTTTGTGGGTGAACGACACAATTGAGTTCGTTACATTCAGTGTGAACACGTGTGTTTACGTTAAAGGTTTCATTGTTTATGCCGATTTATGAAGTCTATAACACTTTCTACAACCAAGGCACTAAAATACACAACGCAATATTTACATTTTATGCAGTGCATAACGCGTATTGTTAGTAGAGAATGCATCTCATAATTGGTAACACTGAAATATTCGCGGCGAATATATTGCCGAACATCGAAAGTGTTTCAGCAGTTCACAAAGTTCATTGTGAAGTAATGGCTATAAAACTAAATTTGTACAGTGGTTACGCAATAATTTATCACTTCTAGCTGTGTTTACATAAGCTACATTTAATGTGGTGAAGTTAGCAGGAAATCCACTGAGAAATACTGGAAGTGAAGTCAGGAATCAGAATGCTGCCTTGAACTCCCGCCAACATTCTGCCAACAGTCACGTGATTCTATGTTACAGCCATGCCAGATGTATAGCCTCTGCACTGCTTGCCCAGTCTATTAGTATCTAAGGTCGAAGTTTGGATCCTACATAGGTACCAAATGCTTTTTTTGTTAGTTTCTTTTGTTTAGTTATTATCACATATTACTTTGTATATGCAAGGTTGCATACTAGTCTTAAAAGGCTGGTTTGTTCATTTGGCCCTAGAATGAGACATTTTTATCATATTATAGGTTACGAAGCAGGTCTGGACTACACCAAGAATATTATGAACTGTGGTGAAGAAATTTGTGAAATGAGACAGCATTTGTTTCTTCACTTAGTGAAGCACCTACTCAGAATGATATTTTAAGGATAGTCTGGCATATTGCTACAAATCCCATGTAATTGATTGGCAAACATAGGTGATGAATGGTTGAAGGTGATTATGTTTAGCCATTTCCCTTTCTGTCCACTTACCAGTATGTGTAGTATGAAGATTATATTCCTGGCAACCACAGACAAGTGCAGTAGAGCTCCATCATTTCAAAGGAGAGAGAGAGTGTGTGTGTGTGTGTGTGTGTGTGTGTGTGTGTGTGTGTGTGTGTGTGTGGAGGGGGAGGGAGGGGCGGCACAGTTTTTTTTTTTTTTTGCATGAAATGGATATATGAATTCTGTTAATTCGGCTATGTGATTTCTTTTGAATTAACTCATACCAGTCCTCTTTTTATCTATCTTGTGTGTCAGGTATATGATGCTATTATAATTTTTTTGAACTCATCCCCTTTAGAATTATAAAATCATGCCATAATAGATGCATTCTTTTGTGTAGGTACTGAGGGGGATCAATTAATCCCATCTGTATTTGATTTGTGTGCCAGCTTTCAATTTGCAATTGCACTTCATCTCTGCAGAAGGGTGCAAAGAGCTATGGAATTTGTGGAGCAAAATGACTTGTTACCACTCAATAATCGAACCCTGGTAAGATAAATTCTAAGCTCTTCTTATATATTCTTTGCATTTCATTTATTGATCTGTTATAGAAAGTGTAAAAATTACCAATTTATAACCATGCTATCTCTGCCGTCTTTGTAGTACAGATTATTTGTTACTTAGTCTCTCTCTCTGTCATCTGTTTCTGGAGTTCTCGTAAATCTTCATGTTCAGATATTGTTAAACTGAATATTGCACTAGAATAATTTTGGACTGCTTTGTCAAATGAGCACTTAAAATGCAACTTCTAAAAACCATTTTGTTTGTAATGAGAAACAAGTCAGTGTTTTCCATTCATCTTGGACATCACATAAAACATCTGATGATTATTATTTATTTGAGATGAATACATCTGCACCACAAAAAACTAAATTGCAACTGTCTGGAAAAACAATGGAGAAAATGCCCATGATGACTCTTAGGAGAGACATCCAGTGTATGGAATTCTATCCTTTTCATTATTTACTCATCATGAAGAAGAGGCTAATGTATAACCACTTACAGTTAAATTCTCTATTTCTGTAATTACACAGTGTTCAGACAGCTGCAGCACAAATCTGTGCAAGTCTTAAAAACAAACAATAAGCTCATCTACCTTACGTATGAATCTCCTGATGTTCTGTTGAATTCAGTTAGGGTTATCTCTTAGTAATTTCATATCCAATTTGTAGCAGCTGTCTGTCACTGTAACTTCTTTTAAAACACTCTACCTCAAAACTGACAACAATCAAAATACGATGTCTCTCTGATATCAGTAGATGCATGGGTCCTGCTTTGTGCCCTGGGTATACAAAAATAATGTGGGAGATAGTGGATGGAAATTTCTCAAAAGGTTTAAAATTAAGTTATTCACTGTAAGAATAAATTTGTCAGGGATAATGTGAAGTGGATGATTAGAGCTAAAAGTATAAGCTAGTGTGATGTGAAGTGATGGTCTGTCTAAGCAGGGAAATAGTAGTATACAGTTTGTTAAGGAGGAAAAAGCAATTAAAAATTGTAGGTAGTGTATAATATCAGTATCGCTGTACTCCAAACATGATTGATTGTCTTTTTCCCCATCTCTTAAATGGTTCAAATGGCTCTGAGCACTATGGGACTTAACATCTGAGGTCATCAGTCCCCTAGAACTTAGAACTACTTAAACCTAACTAACCTAAGGACATCACACACATCCATGCCCGAGGCAGGATTTGAACCTGCGACCGTAGTGGTTGCGTGGTTCCAGACTGAAGTGCCTAGAACCACTCGGCCACACCAGCCGGCCCCCTCTCTTAAATATTTATGATTTTTTGTTCAGCCTTTTCCCTTGCTGTTGTTTGTAATGTCATAAGCACTCGTATTTATTTTGCTGATTGATGGGTAATAAGGGTGCTTTTCATTCTTCATTGTTTGCGACTAAGCAGTTAATTAACAAAATAAAAGTTCATTTCTGTGTGCTCTATTTGTTGATTGTTGATGTCATCTGAGTTCCCATATAAGATGAATATTTTCTATTGAAAAGCTTTTGGGTTTACAGATAAGTGCCAACATTGAAATTTCATCACTTTCTGTTGAATGATGCTACAGAATTCTTTCTTTTTCTGCTGGTGGACTTTCACGATGTTGTATGATCTATTGTTATAGGTTGTGTCTGGAGGTGTTGCTTGTAACAGATTCATAGCTAAAATGTTACAAGTGGTTTGCAATGAGAAGTCTTATCAACTAGCTATCCCCCCACCAAAGCTGTGTACAGACAATGGCATTATGATTGCATGGAATGGCATGGAACGGTGGCTCACTAATGCTGGCATTGTCAATGATCTGGACTCTGTCAATATTGAAGCAAAGTAAGCTGGACTTAATTAAATTATTTTTTTGTAAACAGTAGCATCATCTGTGATGTGCTCTGTTATTACATCAAATATTTATGCTGAGGTATTTAGCTGCTTTAGTTTGTAAGAAAGTTTTACAGCTCTGTTTATAAATAAAACTAGCTGTACCCAGACATGCAATGCTGGGTCTCAGTCTGGTTAAATGAAAAACAACATATTTTTCTAATATGTATGGGATTTTGGATATACACCCTAATCTCCTTCTTACCCATCTCTGCCCATCGCCTCCTCTTCCTCTCTCTGTCCATTGTCTCCCACCTCCCCACCCATCTCTCTCTATCTCTTGTCCCCTCTGTCTAGGCACCTCCTCCTTTCCACTCTGTATGTCCATTTCCTCCTACCCCTCTGTCCATTTCTCTGCCCCCTGGCTCCCATTGCCTTGCTTATTGTTGTCGCAAATTCAAACTCTGTAGCAGTATTTGAATCATAAGCTGGCAAGCCAGAAATACAACTTTTTTGTTTTCTGTGAAAACCATCTGTGAGGAAGAAATCAAAGCAACACATTCTTGTGTATACAATTTATGTTTAAAAAACATACATAATCAGAAAGAATATACATGGGAGAAGCAATTTGTCTAATAGTTTAAATGCCCCACTATTGTACTGTATTTAAAACTGCCTGTGATGAAGGAAACAAAATTGCACATTTTTACAGCAGAGAATTTTATTTCTTGCAGTCGGTTTTATTAGAAAACCTGTATATTGTTGTTCAAAAAATATGTAGCCTATGTCCATCTGATATTCAGTAGAGTATCTTTTAAAATTTTTATTAAATCTGCCAAGAACTTTTCAAAATGTATGCGGGGTGGTCCATTGATTGTGACCGGGCCAAATATCTCACATAATAAGTGTCAAACCAAAAAAACTACAAATAACGAAACTTGTCTAGCTTGAAGGGGGAAACCAGATGGCGCTATGGTTGGCCCACTAGATGGCACTGCCATACGTCAAACGGATATCAACTGCGGTTTTTAAATAGGAACCCCCATTTTTTATTACATATTCATGTAGTACATAAATAAATATCAATGTTTTAGTTGGACCACTTTTTTTGCTTTGTGATGGATGGCGCTGTAATAGTCACAAACATATGGCTCACAATTTTAGACGAACAGTTGGTAACAGGTAGGTTTTTTAAATTAAAATACAGAATGTAGATAAGTTTGAACATTAGCAGCTATGTTCAAAGTTTTATTTCGGTTGTTCCAATGTGATGCATGTACCTTTGTGAACTTATCATTTCTGAGAATGCATGCTGTTACTGTGTGATTACCTGTAAATACCACATTAATGCAATAAATGCTCAAAATGATGTCCGTCAACCTCAATGCATTTTGCAATACGTGTAACGACATTCCTCTCAACAGCGAGTAGTTCGCCTTCCGTAATGTTCGCACATGCATTGACAATGCTCTGATGCACGTTGTCAGGTGGATCATGATAGCAAATATCCTTCAACTTTCCCCACAGAAAGAAATCTGGAGACGTCAGATCCAGTGAATGTGCCGGCCAGGGTATGGTACTTCGATGACCAATCCACCTGTCATGAAATATGCTATTCAATACCGCTTCAACCGCACGTGAGCTATGTGCCAGACATCCATCATGTTGGAAGTACATCGCCATTCTGTCATGCAGTGAAACATCTTGTAGTAACATTGGTAGAACATTACGTAGGAAATCAGCATACATTGCACCATTTAGATTGCCATCGATAAAATGGGGGCTAATTATCCTTCCTCCCATAATTCCACACCATACATTAACCTGATATGATCACTGATGCTCCACTTGTTGCAGCCATCGTGGATTTTCCGTTGCCCAATAGTGCATATTATGGTGGTTTATGTTAACTCTGTTGGTGAATGATGCTTTGTCGCTAAATAGGATGCATGCAAAAAATCTGTCATCATCCCGTAATTTCTCTTGTGCCCAGTGGCAGAACTGTACACAATGTTCAAACTCATCGCCATGCAATTCCTGGTGCATAGAAATATGGTATGGGTGCAATCGTTGTTGATGTAGCATTCTCAACACCGATGTTTTTGAGATTCCCGATTCTCGCACAATTAGTATGCTACTGATGTGCGGATTAGCCGCGACAGCAGCTAAAACACCTACTTGGGCATCATCATTTGTTGCAGGTTGTGTTTGACATTTCACATGTGGCTGAACACTTCCTGTTTCCTTAAATAATGCAACTATCCGGTGAAAGCTCCTGACACTTGGATGATGTCGTCCAGGATACCGAGCGGCATACGTAGCACGTGCCCGTTGGGCATTTTGATCACAATAGCCATACATAAATACAATATTGACCTTTTCCGCAGTTGGTAAACGGTCCATTTTAACACGGGTAATGTATCATGAAGCAAATACCCTCCGCACTGGCGGAATGTTATGTGATACTATATACTTATACATTTGTGACTATTACAGCGCCATCTATCACGAAGCAAAAAAAGTGGTCCAACTAAAACATTCATATTTCCTTACGTACTACAAGAATATGTAATAAAAATGGGGGTTCCTATTTAAAAAAACGCAGTTGATATCTGTTTGACCTATGGCAGCGCCATCTAGTGGGCCAACCATAGCGCCATCTGGTTTCTCCCTTCAAGCTAGATGAGTTTCGTTCTTTGCAGTTTTTTGGTTTGATGCTTATTTCATGAAATATTTGGCCCGATCACAATCAATGGACCACCCTGTACATTTGTCCAAACATTTTTTAGAGTAATGTGACCCATGGACCTTGCTGTTGGTGGGGAGGCTTGCGTGCCTCAGTGATACAGATAACCGTACCGTAGATGCAACCACAACGGAGGGGTATCTGTTGAGAGGCCAGACCAACATGTAGTTCCTGAAGAGGGGCAGCAGCCTTTTCAGGAGTTGCAGGGGCAACAGTCTGGATGATTGACTGATCTGGCCTTGTAACACTAACCAAAACGGCCTTGCTGTGCTGGTACTGCGAACGGCTGAAAGCAAGGGGAAACTACAGCCGTAATTTTTCCCGAGGGCATGCAGCTTTACTGTATGGTTAAATGACGATGGCATCCTCTTGGGTAAAATATTCCGGAGGTAAAATAGTCCCCCATTCGGATCTCTGGTTGGGGACTACTCAAGAGGACGTCGTTATCAGGAGAAAGAAATTTGGCGTTCTACGAATCGGAGCATGGAATGTCAGATCTCTGAATCAGGCAGGTAGGTTAGAAAATTTAAAAGGGGAAATGGATAGGAAGTTAGATATAGTGGGAATCAGTGAAGTTCGGTGGCAGGAGGAACAAGACTTTTGGTCAGGCGAATACAGGGTTATAAATACAAAATCAAATAGGGGTAATGCAGGAGTAGGTTTAATAATGAATAAAAAAGTAGGAGTGCGGATAAGCTATTACAAACAGCATAGTGAACTCATTATTGGGGCCAAGATAGAGACGAAGCCCACGCCTACTACAGTAGTACAAGTACTGCAGATGAAGAAGAAATTGTAGAAATGTATGATGAAATAAAAGAAATTATTCAGATAGTGAAGGGAGACAAAAATTTAATAGTCATGGGTGACAGGAATTCGGTAGTAGGAAAAGGGAGAGAAGGAAACATAGTAGGTGAATGTGGATTGGGGGGAAGAAATGAAAGAGGAAGCCGCCTGGCAGAATTTTGCACAGAGCACAACTTAATCATAGCTAACAAACACCTGGTTCAAGAATCATAAAAGAAAGTTGTATACATGGAAGAACCCTGGAGATACTGACAGGTTTCAGATAGATTATATAATGGTAAGACAGAGATTTAGGAACCAGGTTTTGAATTGTAAGACATTTCCAGGTGCAGATGTGGACTCTGGCCACAATCTATTGGTCATGAACTGTAGATTAAAACTGAAGAAACTGCAAAAAGGTGGGAAATTGAGGAGATGGGACGTGGATGAACTGAAAGAACCAGAGGTTTTAGAGAGCTTCAGGGAGAGCATTACGGAACGATTGACTAGAATGGGGGAAAGAAATACGATAGAAGAAGAATGGGTAGCTTTGAGGAATGAAATAGTGAAGGCAGCAGTGGATCAAGTAGGTAAAAAGACGAGGGCTATTAGAAATCCTTGGGTAACAGAAGAGATACTGAATTTAATTGATGAAAGAAGAAAATACAAAAATGCGGTAAATGAAGCAGGCAAAAAGGAATACAAACGTCTCAAAAATGAGATTGACAGGAAGTGCAAAATGGCTAAGCAAGGATGGCTAGAGGAAAAATGTAAGGATGTAGAGGCTTATGTCACGAGGGGTAAGATAGATACTGCCTACAGGAAAATTAAAGAGATCTTTGGAAAAAAGAGAACCACTTGCATGAATATCAAGAGCTCAGATGGAAATGCAGTTCTAAGCAAAGAAGGGAAAGCAGAAAGGTGGAAGGAGTATATAGAGGGTCTATACAGGGGCGATGTTCTTGAGGACAATATTATGGAAACGGAAGAGGATGTAGATGAAGATGGAATGGGAGATATGATACTGCATGAAGAGTTTGACAGAGCACTGAAAGACCTAAGTCGAAACAAGGCCCAGGGAGTCGACAACATCTACATAAACAATTTTTAGAAAATAATGGAAGGCCTGAAAGTAACAACTCGCAATACTTTTGAGGTAGTGTATTGACAGGCACATAAACAAGACTAGAATGTCGCTAGCATTTAGACAGTCCTTCTTCAGAGATAACTGAATGAACAAACACATGCACCCATGCACGCACAGGTGCGCACCCCCCCCCCCCCCCCCCCCCCCCCCCCCCCGCCGCCCACTGCCCCCTGTCCCCCCACACCCACACAAAGCTACATTGTCCAGTTGTGAAGGTGTATTTGTGTTTATTTTCTCTATTAGCACTGAACATTGATTTATCTGTAAGCTACCAATGTTATCAGTCTTGTTTACTTGCCTGTAGGTGAAATAATGTCTCAACTATAGAGTGAGCTACTACTATTACTCTTTCCACTGTTTATATTTTACGAAGGGCTTCCCATTACTATTTACAGAAGTTTATCTTAATATGAATATATAGGAAAGCCCTGTCTGAGTGTAATGAAAATTTGGTAGCTTTCGAAAGAAATACTTTGACGAGTTACAGGACACACACACACACACACACACACACATCTGTCCACCAAAATTGCATGAAAATTAGCAAAGTTTTCATTCTCTTTTGTGTATGTCTCCTGACAACTCAACCCCTCTGCTGTTTGGTGTGGACTCTTTTACTCCTTAATTTTTACATCTATCTTATTACAGTCAACATTGTAATGAATAGGCTGCTCTCAGGCAGAGTGGTAGAGGACATATTTGTACATATAGTTTACAGGATAGTATTGCGTGCACATTTATTTTAGATTTGAAGCAAACTGCAACTTAAAGAATTGAGCTGTATTGTTGTAAAGCCATCTGGCATTTATGACCTATTTACAGCATTAATTTTAAGCAGCTCATCATATTGTTGCACACATGTGTAACTGTAAGAAAATATAATGCCATACCAATTTTTCTAATTTATCTTTATTGAACACATATTGCTGGAGCCATCATCTAATTTCACTAAACCACAATAAAGTAAAACAAATCTGAATTACATTCCTTCTACAATTACCAAAATGACACATAAATTTGCTCATAAATAATTGTTGTTATAAGACTAATGTGCCCTTTCTCACTAAGCTCACTGTTCAAAATTTAGATCCAGCATCTCTCTTAGACCAGCAGTTAATTCACTATTAGCTTTGCTTCTCCTAATTCATGGCATTTTATTATAACTGTTATTTTTTCATCTTACAGAATACAATCAAAATAATAAAAAATTGCCTGATATTTTGCATATGAGACAAATATAATTTTCAAGACACCAGCAGAAACAGCATATTGTTAGTATTACATTACCAGTAAGTACATACACTAAATTAACATCTTACATTTTGGTGGCACTTGAAATAAATAAAAGGACAAATATTAGTTTTTAATACAGATAAGTCTTGCTAAATAGCTCAGTTTGTGTTTCATTTGGAAAATCTTGTTTAAGGCTCAGTAAGGCCCAGTTCATGTAGCTACCCAACGATGATTCTAAAACAGTATTACAGCTGTTAGAATCATATGTTAATCATATGACAAATGCAATTAAATAGAAATCAAGTTGAAACTAATGAAAGCAACATAAGAAATGGAAAGTAATCTAACAAAAGCTAGACTGGCTCCCCAAGGAACAACTAAATGTTGAAAGCAGATGGAGACATCTGAAGAACAGAATCCAAAAGCAACTTCCAAATTTTAGGAAAAAGAAAAGCCATAACAAAATCTGGTCTAACATAAAATGCTGTAAAGGAGGAACTAATGAATTTGAGAAAGGAACAGTATTATGCTGAAGGAAATATGCAATAAAATTTGACAGGGAACACAGAGAACTGGGAAAGACAGCAAACTGTAAGATAAGAGGAAAGGGAACCCTATAGCAATTTGATAAGACGATCAGAGAATGATTTTAGGCATCACAGAACAGGCAGATGTATCAAAATATTTTAAAAAAATCTTTTGGAAAACTCACTAAAAAGGGAACAGTTTCCTAAGAATCAACATGAGAAAATGCAGACCAACAAGAATGACAGGCAAAACCATTGAAGATATACTTTTCACAAGTACTCATCTGTAATGATCATGTCTTCATTTAAATTTGAAGAATCTGATACAATTGATGTACAAATCACTACCCCATAAATACAACAGATAATGAAAAAATTAAAGAATAACAAAGCTTGTGGTGAAGACCACATATATGCTGAGCTATTAAAAATTGAGGACAGATAACTGGAACTGGGACTACAATCCTTAATGGAAACAATACTGATGACAGAAATCATACCTGAGGACTGGGATTTGGTAGTTGTGTGCACCATTTTTAAGGATACAGGGTATTTATAAATGGTGGAAAAATCGAAATTTTTATGACTTTATTAAATTCTATAGTCTTTCCTGTTCACATTGATATATACGTTATAGGGTTTCAAATGAAAAATGATCTGTATATACAAAATTTTAAAGTTACGGTCATGTATGCCGCCACGCCCCCTTTTTTTCTGTTACAGAAACCAGTATTATTTTGAAAAGAACTGTGAACTTTCTGTTCCCAGCAATTATATGTATGATACATTGTATATGTTGGTAACAGTGCAGGTTTCTAGTGTCTGTAAATTATTATCTTTGCTAGTATTTAATTTTGTTTTGCTGAAGCAGTTTGTTCATATGTTACTGAATGTTTGTTGCCCAAGTGCTACATATGTTTGTGGAAGTACATATCCTTAGTGTGAAATAACTACAAACTATGCCATGCATCAAGAAATTCAATAAAAGGAAATTCCGTAGTAACCAGTTCACAAACAAAGCAAGCCACACTGTTGAAAGTAACCTATGTATCAGTTCTTCAGGGATAAGCCCTACATGGCACGCATCCTGATGATTCAAATTTTTGTGTTAACAATGATGCTGTTTGTAGTGGATTTGTTGTTGTTGATGTGGGCATTTTATCTTCTTTGATAAAGGAAGTGGTGAAGTGTGAACAATGTGATGGTGTAGACTGTCTGGAAATAACTGAACAACGAAGTAGCAGGAAGGGTTTAGCATCAAAGTTAGTCATTCTGTGTGGATTCTGCAATAAATCTAGCTCAATAATGACTTCAAACATTGTGCATAATTCATATGATGTGAATCTGAAGTTAGTGTATGCAGTGCGTGCAATAGGAAAAGGAAAAAAGGCTGCTCAAATGTTTTGTGGTTTGATGGACCTTCCCTTCTCCTTCCAGTAGGTTCAGCAAGTACATAAAAAATACTTTTAGCTGCCTTGACAGTTGTGTCTCAAGCATCTATGAAGCGTTCAGTAGAAGAAACTGTAAATATTAGTGGAACCAGGGACATTGCTGTTGCCCTTGATGGGACATGGCAATGTCGAGGACATCGTTCCTTGAATGATGTTGTAAGTGCTGCTTCTCTGGAAAATGGAAAAGTTGTTGATGTTGAGTGTTTATCTAAGTACTGCCACACCTGTCATGGTAACACTGAAGGACATATTGAACATCAGTGTTCTAAAAATTATGATGGCTACAGTGGAGGTATGGAGTGTGATGGAGCTCTACAAACATTTCAGAGGTCGGTGCCCGTTTATAACGTTAGATATATGAAGTACCTAGGCAATGGATCTCTAAAGCTTTCAATAAAATTAATGAGTTCAATGTTTATGGTGATACCTTGGTAACAAAACTAGAGTGTTGTGGACATATGCAAAAGAGGATGGGTGCTACACTGAGGAAGCTACGAAGAGAAATGAAAGGAGAGTTGCTATCTGATGGAAAATCTCTGTCTGGCCGAGGCAGACAGACAGAAACTGAAATAGACCTTCTTCAGAGTTATTATGGACTGGCCATTAGACGAACTGCACCTCTGAATGATGTTACCACAGTGAGAAAAGCTGTATGGGCCACCTACTTTCATAAGTTGTCCACGGATGACCATCCTGTTCACAGACTTTGCCCTAAAGGAGCAGATTCTTGGTGTGGTTACCAAAAAGCAAAAGAAAGTAGTCAAATAATACAAGCATAAGCATTCTCTTCCTGAGCCTGTTATGAATGAAATAAAACCAATTTTTAGAGACCTGAGTGATCCTGTTTGCTTAGTAAATGTCTTCATGGTCGCACTCAGAATACAAATGAAAGTTTCAACCATTGTCTATGGGAATGATCACCCAAGACTAAGCACATTAGAAGTTGGTGTATTAGATGCAGTGATACGTTTCAACGATGGAGTGATAGGAAGGTCCTGAGAAATTTCGGCATAAAATGTGGCTCTGATATGGAAGATCAATTGCTTGTGTGTGACAGACAGTGGGAGCATGAAGCTGCAAGATTCGCTCTTCATGTTACCAAAGAACCAAGAGGTGCTAAAAGCAATGCGAAGAGGGAGCTTGAAGGTGAAGAAATGCTGCAGGATGAAGACTATGCTTGAGGAATGTTCTGAGGCACAGTTTAATTGGACTCATATCTTCATTTGCAGTTTCCTGCAAGTTATATTTTTCAGAATTCGGGTACAAATATTTCCTAAAGTTTATAAAGCATTGCCCTGATTTTTTTCTGTAGCTTGCAATAGTCCATACTTATGTAGTAGACCTAAGCTTTATTGCAGAATCAAAAAATTATAGAAAAAATAACATTTTTATTAGAAAAAATTATAAAAATAAAAATGTAAGAGGTGATATTTTTTTATCCTTGTAATATATATAACAGGTGGAATTAAACAGGTCTAGTACCTCAGCCATGATGTCACACATATCTGGTAAAAATTTGGTCTCCTTCAAATGTATAACTTTGGATTAAATGGTACCTCAATTTGAGGAAGCATTTTGGGAAAAAATTGCACCAATTTCTTTGCAATTTTTTAATAACCCTAAGAAAGTTCAAAAATATTCAGAATACTTCTAATTTGTTTAGTATGTGTGCTGCATTACCTGATACCAACAAAAAATCTGTAAAACGTATGTATTATAAACAGTGCCTGAAAGAAATAGGTGTTGATTTTTACATAATATTGAGCCAGAAAAGTACCTCGTATCCTTAAGAGAAGTGATTCCCATGTGTGCAATAACTACAGAAGAATTTCTGTACTTGTTATCATTTATAAAATTACCTCGATCTCTTGTGATTTCTCTTCCCTTTACAGCAGGACAATGGTTTCCAGTACTGCTATATTGTTACTATTGGACTAATTTCCACATGTCATATCCTTGAAGTTCTCTTTAAAGGCTCTTTTCAGTGCCACACAGAAAAGTGTATAGTTCTGGAAAAAAAGGTCTAAATCATGATGTTAAAAATCACTTTCATACATCAGAAAAATCACCACATTACCTATATTACAGAATGGCTATACCGCTCCATGGTTCATCGTTCACAGTCCTTTTTGCAGGTTGCCTATCTAATGACTTCCAGGGGCAACAAAAATTTGGTTTCCAATGTTTCATGTTATTATTGAGTGAATTAAAAATTTAAAATGCTGTCAGTATCTTCTCATTAAGAGCTGTAGTCTTATGTTAAAGGTTTAATGCAATAAGACAGATATTACAGTCAGAAACTGTGTGTATCTGTCTTGAAGCAATGTAACTCACCACTTGAAAATATCCAGATTATATTTATTAAGTATTTGAGAGCAAGAGCACTTAGTGACTTGCAACAAACTTTACACATAATTTCAAACCTTTATGAGGCTACTTCTCACTAACAGCCCTACAAAATGATGAAAGGAAAAATGTTTATTAATTACTACATTTTCACCATTTGCGGAGTAAAAATGCTGCATCAGGCTTGACATTTTAATTTATTACTTTTTTTATTGCTAATGCTATTTGCAACACATTTTGCAAACAAGCATTCATATACACCAGTGAATGTACCTGCAAAATTATAACATGGTGTGACAATGTAACTCACCACTCGAAAATATCCAGATTATATTTATTCAGTATTTGAGAACAAGAGCACTTAGTGACTTGCAAACAGATCGGGAGATATGATGTCATAAACATTGAGATGCATGAAAAACTAGATCTTGCTTAAAATGGAATTTCCGATTAACAGACTATACTCATCCAGCATTTGATAATTAGAGCACTTAACATCTTCCAATAAACTTTAAACATAATTTCAAACCTTTTCTAAATGTTTATCAGTTACATCCTTAGTGTCAAATATTTGACACATTTACTCATTTGTTAAGTAATCAGAAGTTTGAAGCTGTTTTATACATGGGAGGTTTATTTCTTAAAGAATTGCTATAACTTAGCATAAAACATACCTTGATACATTTTATCATTCTAGACATACACCTGTATGTAGCTTGTGCCTTATACTCTGGTGGAGGAAAGTGTAATCTTTAATGTCATTTAAAATGATGCCACAAAAATTATAATAATGATGAGGGGATGAAAAAAAAGATGTCTCACAGTACAAAAAGGAATTTATGTACATAAAAACTTCAGAATGGCACATACTATATGTCTGTGTCAACAAATGCAATTCAGCAGTGTAAAAATTTTGTATATCTACAAAGAAATTATGCAGCAAAAATGTATTTAGAAATAGGTTTTCTTGTTTTTTGAGGTAGATTGAATTCATACTACCAAGAATTTTATGCTTCTTTCAATGATAAAATTGTTTGTGGAGATGGAAGATAGTCAATTGTGTAGTGCCAGTCTAAAGATTTAAATGAAGTACAATGGCATAAAAGTCTGCATAGATGATACATATTGGGATGTATGTCAAAGTTCATTTAAGTTATGCTGCTCATAAAATATTTAGTGTCATGGTGTTATTTTGTACATTTTCTTACATATACAATGGTTTTTAGTAATGAGGAATTAACTGGCATTGTACCAATGTACAGAGAATGCTTAAAGAGCGGTAGGACTCATATAGGACTACTATCCTGGAACCAAAGAATTTCATATTCATTTGAAAAAAATGGTTATATTGCTAGAATATTATGAAAAGGATACAGTGCTACTCACTATAAAGAATATATGTTGAGTTACAGACAGGCACAACAAAAAGACTGTTACATAAAGCTTTCTGCCAAAGCCTTCTTCAGGAAATAAAAACGCACACACATCCACACAGGCAAGCACACTTCATGCACACGTGGCCACTATACCCAGCATCTCTGGCCAGAACACAGCTAACCTGTTGAACAGGAGTATCATTCTGGAGAGGGATGGGGAGGGGTTGGGTGGTAGCAGGTATGGGTGGGCAGAAGAAAAATCAGCACTGCCTGGTGGATTGCCCAGAGACTAGAGATGACAGGACAGGTCACCAGGTGCAATGTCATGAGGCTGTTGGGGGAGTGAGGAGAGGGAAAACATAGGTAGTAGAAAGGAGAGGAACAGAGATGGGGCAAAGACCAGTAGATGTGCTGGCAGAGAGCAATACACAGTGAGACTGAGGGGATGTGAATTTTGAGGTGACAGGACAGAGGAGGTGGAAACAGTTGGGTGGAAGGTGTAAGGACAGTTTTTTTAGGTTGAGGCCGGAATGATTTCAGTAGTGGAAAATGTGTTGTAAGGATAACTCTCATCTGTGCAGTACAGATGGAGGGAGGATACAGATAACCTTGATTGTGAAACAGCCATTGAAATCAAACATGTTCCGTTAAGCTGTATGTTGTGACACTTGCCATTCATCCAGCTGGACAGCTAGTTGGTAGTCATAGCAATATAAAAAGCTGAGCAGTGATTGCAGCTGAGCTGGTAGCCACATTGTGTGCTTCTCTCTGCCAGAGCACCCACCGGTCTTTTCCCCTTCTCTGTTACTCTCCTTTCTGCTCACCGCATTTTTCCCCCTTTCCCTCCCACAAAATCTCCCGATGCTGTGCCTGGCAGTCCTGTCCTGCCACCTCTGCATGCTCCACCAGGCAGAACTGATTCCTCTTCCCCCATCTGTGCCCATCTATCCCTCCCCAATCCCCACCCCATTCCAGATTTCTGGTCCCTTTCAATGTGCTTAGTTGCATTCTGGTTGGAGTGGCTGGAGATACCAGTCAAGTGTATGAGAGGTATGCGTACTTGTGTGAACTTGAGTGGGGTTTTCTTTTTTGAAGAAGGCTTTGGCCAAAATTTACATGTAACAGTCTTTTTGTAGTGCCTTTCTACAATTCAGCATGTCATCCTTATGGTGAGCAGCAATCTATCTGTTTTATAATATTGTTGATATTCCAACTTGGACTTTCCAAAGTTACATATCTGTATCTTCAAAGTGAGCATACATTGTCAGTATCAAAATTGAAGTAAATTGCTCACAGTATATGTGGGATTTGAGAAAGCAATGATACCAAGAGACCACAAAGGACCATTTTTGAAATTTCCTTTTTCACTATTCAACCAGAGCAGTTATGGGGTTCTGATGGAAATGGTGCAGGACTTCTGTCTGTGCAAAAACGGCTCCGTGACCAGTACTACTTCGTGCCCTTCTTCAGTCGTAAATTGAGCGAGGTCTTCACATTTAAGTTTAATATAAGGTTCTGAATTCAAAGCAGTGGCAGAGTCCCATATGAGTGACTCTGTGAGATGTGATGTTGCCATTTCTGAGTTGAGTTTTTACCAGCTGGTAGGTTGACAAATAGACTCATTGACTGAAGACCTTAGAACTTAAGTTCCTTTGTGTACCTTTTTCTGAAACATAGGTCAATATCACAACATGATGACAGTCATATATCCAGAAAAATTATACTGAAAATAATGGCTACAGAAGTGTATGTGCACATACTTTGTATTTGCTTCCTGAGAAGTGTTATATTCTGTGCATGAGTCTCACATGCACAGAATTTTGGTAGTAAAACGAGTTGAGTATATATTTTGTTCCAGTCTGTATTTATAGAACATTAACACAAAAAAACCTTGTTCCAGGTGTCCATTAGGCAAGGACATCAGAGATGCAGTTGCAGAAGCCAGTATAAAATGCAAGTGGATTAAACGCAAAGTTTTCATTGCAGCAATTCAATGATGTTTGTTTTTCTGAGATGCCGTTGTAAATAAAAGTGTCAGTGATAATAAATTTTTTATTGTTTTATGTATTTTATTTATTTGTGAATTATAAAGTAATTTAATCCAATTGGTACTTAAGTTCTTTTTTCTTACTGTTATTAATAGCTTTATTTGCTGCTAGAGTGGTATACTAATGAGTCTTGATTTTTTGCTTTTCAATTAATGTTTTACAGTGCAATAAGGAAGGCAAGTAAGGTTACATATCTGTACAGCACACTAATAGATGTAATACTCGAATGTGGGAGTATATATGTATTCTGCATTGACTGTAACCTAGGTATGTTTCATTCATCATTTTTGAGAAGTCAAGGAATTTTTTGAACGTTGTAAATTAATGCTTGTGACCTGAGTGGGCTATTGTATTGTGAACTGAAATAGTTACCAAATTATCTTTTTAACGAGCTTGACCAATACTACGTGTGCACAGGTTAGGTGGGCTTGATCTTGGCATACTCCCATCCCATCACTCATACAAAATGAAATCAATTTGGCCTTTCTTCATATGGGATGCTGTCATTTAACCAAGGCTTCCTTTTGTTTCACAAAAAGCCAGCATTGTTAAATATATTGGGTGTCATTATAACAGAGCACTGTATTTTAACCAAATGTTGTTTGTGTGCTAATAAGAGGGAATTAAATGGTGCAGCTGGAGATAAGCCCGTATTTTAAACAACAACTGAACAATTGAACTAATGTAGCATAGGTTTTAAAATTTTGTGAGGAATAGTCTTATCCTACATTGGGAATGTTTTGTTGAATATTGGTATGAGGCTAAAATAATGTAAAGAGTCTATGGATTTTTGTGATAAGGCTATACATTTAATGTTGTGCATTTTGAGATAGATATCACAAACCCATTTAGAGCAAATGGAAAAATCCATGATTGCTGTGCCACGAGATTACTACAAAAGCATTGAGTTGGTTGACCTGCCATATCTTTCTGGGATTGTGTTAACAAAAAGGCTCTCCATATTCGCACAAGTGACACTGTAGTAAACATAGACACAGGGTACAATGTTATCAAGGCATGGGACCTAGTGTGGTCTGTGGTGAAAATGTGGACTGAAGAGGATGACTCAACAGGAAGACTAGATGACCATTACTTTATACTTCAGATTCCAGAGACTATTGGTGGGCTTTTTCTACAGTGTTTCTACTGTGTGTGCTGCTATCAGGATGCAGAAGCTGCAGACCACTACTTGCTTCTTGCAACTCAGTTTTATTGTTTGAGGATGACATCAGGCATTTGGCCGAAATATTATAGTTTTAGGCACAGCCTACTGCATATTGCCTGGGAGTCTTAGTAACATTTTTAATTGAATGTGATATTATGTCTTTATTAATTACTCTTAGCATATTTTATGTAAGAGCTTTTAAATCTTGCAAAATTGCTACACTTGTTTTATTAATTAGAAAAAGTCTGTTACTTATTAGTATTGCAGACTGCATGATGTGGTAAATTTGTTTATTCCTGTTATAAATGTTCACTATTTCTTCCATTTCTTACTTACTGCAATAGTTACACCTGCTGATAAACATTCCTCTTGTTCTACACAATTGTATAGCATTATGTAATTTGCTAAATTAGTTGACTCTGTTCTCTTTCTTTTTGTCTCAGAATAGGGATGTACACACTATCCTTTCTTGTAACAGTGGTAGGAAATGTAAAGTTTCAAAACAGGAATGGCTAGAAGAGAAATGGAACCTGTAGAATCATGCATGAATATTGGTAACACAGGTGCAACTAATAGGAAAATTGAAACAACTTGCGGAGAAATCAGAAGAGATTCTATTTACAGCAAGATCTCAGCTGGCAAGCCATTACAAAGTAAAGAAGGGAAGGCTGTAAGGTGGAAGGGCTACACAGGAAAGCTGTATAATGAAAAGCTATATAATGAAAAAAAAAAAAAAAAACCTCAGAGAAAGTATTATGAAAGGGAAAGAGGAACTAGATGAAAATGAGGTGGGAGATACAATACAGCAAAAGAAATTTTACAGAGCACGGCACATGGAGTAGGATAATTCATTTTGAACAATTAAGACTCTTGAAAGAGCCAACCATGACAAAACTCTTCCACCTAGTATGCAGGAAGTACAAGTCAGGAGAAATGCTCTCCTAAAAAAGAACGTAATAAGCCTTTGCTGACTGGTGTGAGCATCAATGTGCTATCAATTTAACAAGTCATGGCTGTACAGTACCAGCACTCATTTCCTACAGAAGAATGGAATGTTCCAGAAAAATGTAGAAATGTACAAAGCAATCTTGACCTCATGATGGATTGAAAAAAGAAAAATTTACATTTATAGATTTAGAAACGCTTGTAATAATGTTAATTGAAATACATTCTTTGAAACATTAGTTCTTTAAGTTGAAGGACTTGAAAGGGAGGCAATAATGGAAGAGAGAGGTAGACAATATTGTAGCCTATCCCCCAAGTTATGCAGTCTGCGAAAGGAGAAAGCATTAAAAGAAAACAAGTAAAAACTTGGAAAAGAAATTAAAGTTCAGGGAGAATATAAAACCTTTTAAGCTTTGCTGATGAAATTAAAATTCTGTTAGAAACAACAAAGGACTTGAAATATCAGTTAAACAAAAACAGCAATGTTCTGAAAAGAAGTTACGAGATGAACAAAAAGAAAAAAAGAGTAATGGAGCATAATTACATTAAGTCAGGTGATGTTGAGGGATTTAGATAGATGTTGAAAATATTAGATGAATTGTGCTATTTTCACAGCAAAATAACACAATGACAGACATAAAGAGGATGTAGAAACAGATTGGCAATGGCAAGAAAACCATACCTAAAAAAATGAAATGTGTTAACATTGAATATAAATTTAGGTGTTAGAAAGTTTACTTCAATTGAAAGTTCATAGGTGACAAGCATTGGTGATGTATGAACTACTCCCTGATATTTCATCTCAATGAGCGACATCTGTGGAGAAAAAATGGCAACTACACCAAAGGCTCAAGGCCCCCCTGAATTTCAAGAGATCTTTAATTCGGCCACCCCTTGAACCTATAAAGCAGTTGCCATTTTTTCTTCAGAGATGTCTCCTGCAGTCGGAGGCAAAATACAAAGGAATAGTTCTATATATCAGCCATAGCCTTTTAGCTCAGATGTTTCAACTGAAGCAAACACCAGCCGTGAAAGCTTACATTGTATGGTTACAAAGCTTTTTCTGAAAGTATGAGGATCATTCAATAATTAAACAGATAAATAGATATACAGAAAATATGGTTTATTAAATAATTTCCTCATAATCCACACACTGAGTCTCGTCCTCTTACAAGTCTTGTTATCCTTCAGAGATGAAATCTTGACCTTGCTGTTGAAGCCAGTTTTGTACTTCTATCTTTATCTGTTCGTTGCCATTCAATTTGATGCCTTGCGAAGCTTCTTTCATTGGACCAAAAAGATAAAAATACAAAGGGGTGATGCCAGAGCTGCAAGGAGGATGAGATAGGACCTTCCATCCCGCTGTGCAATAGTTTGTGGTGTTACTTGTGCTGTATGAGGTTGTGACTGACATGAAGAACATGCAGTATTTCCTCTGCCATCCTGTTCATTTTCTCTTCTGCACAGGCGTGTCTTAGTTCTCAGTCATGGGTAATTAGCATAGGCTGTTGACAGTGCATTGCTGCTCCAAAAAATTCACCGGAAACTGTGCCATGAGCACTCCAAAAGATGGTTAACATGACTTTAACAAGCAATGGTTGCATTTTTAATTTCTTATGTACAGGTGATTCAAGATGCTTCCATTGCATGCTTTAACACTTCCCACACCGCTATATATGCACCTCGACTGTGCAGGTGCATTGGCTATTTTCAAGCAAATTTAATGAAAAGTGTACAATAACTAAGGGCCTCAAAGGCACATTTCTAGCGTCATTTAAAACTCTATATTTTATAGATTAGGAAAAATGTAAGCTTATATACACACTCATCAAAAAAAGTTTTGCATCACCGCAGTTCCCAGAACTCCTGAAGATAGGCATTGACTGTGGATATTGTATCACAGACACAGTCACTTTGACTGTTCAGAGATGTCACTAAACCCGCCCAAAGATGTAAACAACCATGCCTGAGCAGCACCTATTAGGTGGAGGGTGTCCGACAGCCAATAAGTTCCAGTCATTCCACCAGGAAGGAGGTACACGGCTCGTGTTGTCTGTAGTTCAACCATGCCTAGATGGTCAATACTGCGGTTCGATCACGTCCGCATTGTTACTTTGTGCCAGGAAGGGCTCTCAACAAGGGCAGTGTCTAGGTGTCTCGGAGTGAACCAAAGCGGTGTTTTTCAGACATGAAGGAGATACAGAGAGACAGGAACTGTCGATGACATGCCTTGCTCAGGCCGCCCAAGGGCTACTCCTGCAGTGGATGATCACTACCTACAGATTATGTCTCAAAGGAACCCTGACAGCAACGCCACCATGTCGAATAATGCTTTTTGTGCAGCCGAAGAACGTCGTGTTACGACTCAAACTGTGTGCAATAGGCTGCATGATGTGCAACTTCCCTCCCGACGTCCATGGCGAGGTCCATCTTTACAACCACGACACCCTGCAGCATGGTACAGATGGGCCCAACAACATGCCAAATGGACTGCACAGGATTGGCATAACGTTCTCGTCACTGATGAGTGTTGCATACGCCTTCAACCAGACAATCGTCAGAGACGTGTTTGGAGGCAACCCGGTCAGGCTGAACACCTTAGATATACTGTCCAGTGAGTGTAGCAAGGTGGAGGTTCTCTGATGTTTTGGGATGGCATTATGTGGGGCTGACGCACACTGCTGGCGGTCACCGAAGGCACCATAATGACTGTATGACAAGTGAATGCCATCCTCCGACTGATAGTGCAACCATATCGCAGCATATTGGCAAGGCATTCACCTTCGTGTAAGACAATTTGCGCCCCCATCATGCACATCTTCATGGACAACAATTCATGCTCCATCATGTGCATCTTGTGAATGGCTTCTTTCAGGATAACGACATTGCTTGACTAGCGTGGCCAGCATGGTCTCCAGACATGAACCCTATTGAACATGGCTGGGATAGATTGAAAAGGGCTATTTATGGACCGTGTGACCCACCAACCACTCTGAGGGATCTAAGCCAAATTGCCATTGAGGAATGGGACAATCTGGACCAACAGTGCCTTGATGAACTTATGGATAGTATGCCACGGCAAATACATGCATGCATCAATGCAGGAGGATGTGCTGCTGGGTATTAGTAGTACTGGCGTGTACAGCAATCTGGACCACCACCTCTGAAGGTCTCGTTTTATCGTGGTACAACATGCAATGTGTGGTTTTCATGAGAAATAAAAAGGGCAGACATGATGTTTATGTCTATCTCTATTCCAATTTTCTGTACAGGTTCCGGAACTCTCGGAGCCGAGGTGATGCCAAACTTTTTTTGATATGTGTGTGTGCTTGCATTGGTTGAGCTGTACAAGCGTTCCCAAAAGCATGACAAATCTTCGTCCGGACAAAATTTTTACACTTCATAACATGATTTCTGGTGTTTATAATAAAAAGATTTTGGTTCACAGGAGGTTTCTTAATATTTTATGATATAAAATGATTACATATATTTTATACGTAATTCACTTTCAAGTGGTAATCCTGAAAACAATGAGGTAGACAGAGTCTTTGCGCCACTATCTGCTTTCTTTTCTTACCCGCTTGCTGGCCTCTTTCTTCCCTTTGCCAGAGCAAACTTTGCAATAACGTGTAGTATTTTCTTTGTTTGCAGTGAGAGGTCTTTTTCTGGAGAGTGACAACCAAAATTTCTGTCCAATCTATTGCTTGGTATTGGTTCTAAAGATTGAAAGTCTCCTCCTGTTGCAACCAATTTCAAGCTAACTTTTTTTATGAAGTCCACAAGAGATATTTTCTGTTTACTAATGTCTTTGTACAAAATAAAACTGTTCACTACAGACATTACAAAAACACAATAGAAAAGTTTTTTCCACAACTTCATTGTCTTTTGTGTGAATGGGTAGTAACTGTACAGCTGATCTACATGATCTTTTTCCAAAGCTGTTTCACAGAGGAAGACTGCACTGTAGTTACTTCTCTAGATTGTCACACGGATGACAAAATGGTAGATATCGAAATAGATGACAGAGGGATAGAAAAACAGTTAAAATCGCTCAAAAGAGGAAAGGCCGCTGGACCTGATGGGATACCAGTTCGATTTTACACAGAGTACGTGAAGGAACTTGCGCCCCTTCTTGGAGCGGTGTACCATAGGTCTCTAGAAGAGCATAGCATTCCAAAAGATTGGAAAAGGGCACAGGTCATTCCCGTTTTCAAGAAGGGAAGTCAAACAGATGTGCAGAACTGTAGACCTATATCTCTAACATTAATCAATAGTAGAATTTTGGAACACGTATTATGTTCAAGGATAATGACTTTTCTGGAGACTAGAAATCTACTCTGTAGGAATCAGCATGGGTTTTGAAAAAGACGATCGTGTGAAACCCAGCTCACGCTATTCATCCACGAGACTCAGAGGGCCATAGACACGGGTTCCCAGGTAGATGCCGTGTTTCTTGACTACCACAAGGCGTTCGGTACAGTTCCCCACAGTCATTTAATGAACAAAGTAAGAGCATATGGACTATCAGACCAATTGTGTGGTTAGATTGAAGAGTTCCTAGATAACAGAACGCAGCATTTCATTCTCAATGGAGAGAAGTCTTCCAAAGTAAGAATGATTTCAGGTGTACCGCAGGGGAGTGTCTTAGGACCATTGCTATTCACAATATACATAAATGACCTTGTGGATAACATCGGACATTCACTGAGGCTTTTTGCGGATGATGCTGTGGTATATCGACAGATTGTAACAACGGAAAATTGTACTGAAATGCAGGAGGATCTGCAATGAATTGACGCATGGTGCAGGGAACGGCAATTGAATCTCAATGTAGACAAGTGTAATGTGCTGCGAATACATAGAAAGAAAAATCCTTTATCATTTAGCTACAATATAGCAGGTCAGCAACTGGAAACAGTTAATTTCATAAATTATCTGGGAATGCAGGTACTAGTAGATGGGAACAATGGCAGGAGGGTATCCACAATGAGGAAATCAAAGAAAAAGTGGGAATGAATTCTATAGATGTAGCAGTCAGGGTGAACAGGCTTAGATGGTGGGGTCATGTTACACCCATGGGAGAAGCAAGGTTACCCAAGAGACTCATGGGTTCAGCAGTAGAGGGTAGGAGGAGTCGGGGCAGACCAAGGAGAAGAATTCAGTTAAGAATGATTTTGAAGTAATAGGTTTAACATCAGAAGAGGCACCAATGTTAGCACTGAATAGGGGATCATGGAGGAATTTCATAAGGGGGCTATGCTCCAGACTGAACGCTGAAAGGCATAATCAGTCTTAAATGATGATGATGATGATGAGGCATTAGGAGTGATTTAAAATGGAATGAGCACATAAAATTAATCGTCAGTAAAGCAGATGTCAGACTGAGATTCATTGGAAGAATCCTAAGGACATGCAGTCTGAAAACAAAGGAAGTAAGTTACAGTACACTCGTTCGCCTACTGCTTGAATACTGCTCACCGGTGTGGGATCCGTACCAGATAGGATTGATAGAAGAGATAGAGAAGATGCAATGGAGAGCAGCGCGCTTTGTTACAGGATCATTTAGTAATCATGCAAGCGTTACGGAGATGATAGATAAACTCCAGTGGAAGGCTCTGCAAGAGAGACACTCAGTAGCTCGGTACGGGCTTTTGTTGAAGTTTCGAGAACATACCTTCACCTAGGAGTCAAGCAGTATATTTCTCCCTCCTATGTATATCTTGCGAAGAGACCATGAGGATAAAATATAAAATCAGAGAGATTAGAGCCCACACAGAGGCATACCGACAATCTTTCTTTCCACGAACAATACGAGACTGAAATAGAAGGGAGAACTGATAGAGGTACTCAGGATACCCTCCACCACAAACCGTCAGGTGGCTTGCGGAGTATGGATGTAGATGTAGATGTAGATGTCGATGTAGATCTACACGTTCATATTGTAGTCAGTTACAATGTCTGGTTTCATTACTGTTGTAATACCACCTTTTGAACATACTGGAACGTCTTTGGTGGTAGCCTGATGTTTTGTGGATAGACAGTACATATCACACTTATTTTTTCACTTTCTAATGCTTTGGATGACAATTTAATTGTGAAGTAGATACACTAACTTCCACTCCTTTTATGAGATGACTTATTTATTGTCCACAGCTGATCTTCACTGGCTTCTGGAATCTCTTTAAACTTCTTCTTCGAAGAGTGATGCTTAGTACAGGAATATTTAATATTCTCAATCTACTTGTGAAATAAGTAGATACTCAAAGGTTACTTTTCATCAACTAACAATATATTAAAACTTCATACAGAACAAACTTCTCCCTTCTCACATGAACATCTGACTTTTTGTAAGTCACTTGTATTTTCTCACGTCAGAAACAAATCTAGTTACATCCACAAAAGAGTTGGCTTAATAACCATAACTCTACATCACATGATTCATGAAATATGTCTTGCCTCTAGCAAGGCTGGAAGAAGATTTTTTTTTTTGAGTTCTTTTATCACTAACGATACCCACTAACACTATTATCACAGAGTTACATAAATACTGCATGGTTCTCTCGTACACACTCATTAAACATCCATGGAGTGCCTGACAGGTACTTGTCATTGCCGTTCAACTGCTGCATCTACTTTCTTCCTACGACTGAATTTAAACCTGCACACACAGACGTGACGCGCAGTAGGTAGGATTCTGCTCTCACACACTCATATCAAAAATATCATGTGTTCGAGATGGTAGAAGGCTGAGTGGTTCTAGAATTTATGCAGAAATTCTTGAAACACAACATATCCCTCCCCTCAGATTGAAGACACGATATGTTGTACATAATCATTATGTAAATAATATCACACATAATAACAATTTCATATTTTAACAGTATACATTTCTTTTCTTTCAATAACCGTGAATAATCTTTTGCTTACTACTTCGCTATTCTCTCTCACCCTACTTTAATATTCAGCCATGAACATTCCCTCGATGCTTTAGTCAGCTCTTCACTAGTATTTAGGAATTTTGAGGACTCCTCCTTTATTTCCAATCATAAATTACAGGTGTTCATGACACATGAGTAATCTATTTTCTGTTCTCATCTTTTGTACTATCTTTCCTTAGTATGCACTATTCTTACTACTTTTTTTTTTTTTTTTTTTTTTTTTTTTTTTTTAGCAACTCTGGGCAAAATGAAAGTGTTCTTTTGACCCTTGCAAACTTTCGTGAAACATAATAAGCTAGTTGTGGATAGAATTCAAACCTTCCTGAATAACCCCTATAAAATTTGTGACTTCTGTTACGATACTGTCCCCTTCTCCTAGGATCAGTACCTATACCTTGCTTGTGGGTTGACCTTATGAGAGCACTTCCTCTTTCCATTCTGGTAGGTATGCCCCTAATAAAATATCCCTATTTTTTAGGCCACAGGTCATACTATCTCCATGTAGGTACACCTGCACTATATACTTAACAAATGCCGGGTACGCCCCCCTTATCCTTTCTGAGTAGGCCTCACGGTTCATTACCCTAGTATATGTTTCTTTGTATACTATAATTAGGTATTCTCTGGTAAAGACAGAAATCTATTTTACACTTCGCATTCACTTTTTAATACATCATTCAATCCTTAGAGTCCTCCTCTACTTCTCAACTTCTATACTCTCAGTAGATAATATGTCTACATATACTATTCAAGTCCCACTATCCTACAATTCATCAGTTCATCAGAGTACTTATTGCATTGTTTTCTTAAATGACTATCATGATTAATTGCACTCTGGCTTACGTTCTCTTCCTTATGTATACTTGATGTAGAATTGTCATAGTTCTTATATACGTATGCGGTGTGGAACTGTCATATTTTTGTATGTATATGTGTGCATATTTCCCTGTATACACATATTTTTTCCCCTGAAATACCTGGCAATTCTCACATCATGACAGCCTTTTTAGTCTGTAATTTCAATGATTGTGTGTAACTGTATTTTTGTGTGTATGCGGATGTGTGTTTGTGTAGTCTGATTCTTCGGCCTTCTTATCTTAAGATAAGATCTATGTTATTAGAAACCACGGAAACAAGGAAGGACTTCAGTGATAGAAGTTTATTAATATGGAAGGAGGAAAAAAATAGATGGGTCCTCAAATGAGAAGTAAGAAAGAAAAAAAAATAGATATGGCTGCTAAGATCAAAGAAGAGAAAGAAGATAGCCCCAAAGACAGGAAACCCTTCCTATTCCCCTTCCCCATGATTCCTACCCTACAGGTACTTGAGTGAGATGCTGGAGGAGGTTTGGTATCAAATTGTCTCCTACAGAATGGACATTCCCACCTTCGCCCTTGAGGTCCCCGAAAGAAATTTTAGCAACGCTATGGAAACAGTGAATGGTGAAAAATCAGGTACACTAGTTTGTAAGGGCTCTCTGACAGGTGTGATGTGTGTTTTGTGTTAACCATGGTTTATTTGTTCTTGTAAACCACGCTTTTACCTACAATACCCACCCCAATCAAAACCTATACAGATGCTCCCATTTACATCACCTCTCATAAAAGGTATAAAATACTCTATACAAAATAAAAAATTTATACACGCTGGTATCACAGTTGTTTCTTTAGTCACCTCATATTATATTATCCACAAATATAATACTCTATTCAATTTATATTTTCCAGATATCATTTCTTTTTGGTGATCTCTTAAATCAGTCTTTTCTTTTGGAAATCTGCCCAAGAAGAAAAGTTCTCAATATTTACAGTCCCCCATTCTGCAGCTTCCCCTAAAAGGTAACCCAAAGCAAATTCAATCTTTTTAGAATATTCCCAAGTTTTTGGCAAAGCTTGGCTAAAGCTTTTCAAGAAATGTGTCGGATGTACATCTCCATCGGGCTTGAATTTAGGGAATTGTCTGGGTAACCCCAAATTAGCTCCCCATTGAAAATCAGTAACTACTTCACTAGTTAACACAGCATTGGGTGATGTTACCTGTTTTTCTACTTTGTCCTGGATAAGCTTGACTTCTCTCCATAGGTCATCTGTGCCCTTCCTGGTATAAGTAAGTTTGGAAGAAGCAATAGGCGATACATTCCCGGATGTTATTCTCTCAGTGACTTTCCAATCTATAATTTCTTCAACTTGTTCCTCCAGGCTACTTACATTTATGATATCAGAGCTTGCTATTTTCTCTTTGAAGCTTCTTTCTATATTGTCTACTCGTGTACTTACGCATGTAATTTGCAACTGAATGACAGGCATCAATTCGTTCAGCTTTTCTGCATTCTCTTATAAAGTATTCAGTCCTTGCTTTACGGCATTAAACTTAACTTTACATACATTTTCAAAGGATCCTAACTTTTCATTGATTTCGGATTTTACAGTATTACGTATGACTTCAATGTTAAATTCCAACTTTTTTGATAGATCTAGGAAATTGTAATTCTGTTTCTGACTAAGGTCAGTAAACATTTGATTTACCTGAAGGGTCAAGTAACTAGTCAATTCATTCTTTAAATCTATTTTTAAATTATCTACTTTATTATTTAATGCATCAAATTCAGTCTTCACATTACTTTGTGAATCGACTTTGGCATTTAACAAACCTAAAGTTTGACTCTGAATCTTCAGTTGAGCATTTGATTGAGTACTTAAAGTTTCACTCTGGGCATTCAATTGAGCATTTAAAGCTTCACTCAGAGTATCTAATCAAGAATTTACTGATTCTAGTTTTTCACTTAGAGTCTCACATTTTGAGTTTTGATTAAATTTACTAACTCGGACCAGTCAGGCACTTCCTTACTAACTTTCATAGCCATAGCTGGTTCTTGAGTTTCCTCGACTTGTCATATGTTATCCATATTCTTGCACGCTTTAGATCTTGTAAGCATTTAACTAACTTTAAGTATGATAACTACACTAATAAAGTTCACTGAACAGTTTATACCACTTTGTACTAAAATAATAAAATTCTATTTTATGCTAACCCAGTGGAAAATTTGCGCTAAGTCGGTAAGTGGATGTGGAGGCAGGTCAGCACAGGTAAACAGCAACTGGTGCCGGTGGCGTCGGGTGTTGGTTTCCGCATCTTCGTACCCGCGATGTGTGTAAGAGCTCTACACTCCCAGCACCAGATATTCTTAATTGAAGTGTTCTAGGTATATTTCTTCTTAGAGAAACACACTGGAATCTTCTTCTCTCTTTCTCAATTAAAATTTTTTTTTCCTTTGAATACTTGAGCATATTCCATTATCTCAGAGTAAATTTTTCGTTGTATTTGGTTTAGTTGCTATGACAACATACAACAACTTCTTTCCTCATTTTTTGATCTTAGAATTCCTGTTTTTTCTGTCCTTTCTCACCGGTCGCCACATTCTAATGCTTTGGACGACGATTTAAGTGTGAAATAGATATACTAACTTCCACTCCTTTTACGAGATGACTTGCTTGTTGTCTGCAGCTGTTCTTCTTAGCTGGCTTCTGGAATCTCTTTAAACTTCTTCTCTGAAGAGTGATGCTAGGTACAGGAATATTTAATGTTCTCCCTCTACTTGTGAAATAAGTAGATACTCGAAGGTTACTTTTCATCAACTAACGATATATTAAAACTTCTTACAGAACAAACTTCTCCCTTCTCACACAAACATCTGACTTCTTGGCATGCAGCATGAACATAACACTGGAAAACCTATCATGGCTCAACCAATCAACTCGCAAAGTCTGTTTGTAAACATGGATCAGTTGACCAATAGTCACTAAGCTTTAGTAACTTCATGACACAGACACATGCAGAACTGTTGCAAAAACCCAATATATTTCATGTAGTTTTACTGGTTCCCATTTGTGCCACAGAGTTCTTTTTTATTTCGTTTCGCCATTTCATTGCGGCAATTTTTGTACTGGCATATCTGTTTGTCTCGGTTTATATGTTTTGGATAACACTGTCACTGATGCCGACTGAAACACTGGAAGCTGGGGATGTGCACTGTGCTCCAGCCAGTTGTCAGCATTGGGTTGAGTAAGACCTACCATCGCGTTTGTAGCTGTAACATTTGTTTATCATTGTAGCTCCTCATCTAATGGAAGACCATAATTCAAATTAAATGAAAAGAAAAAAAAAGATAGTGTGTTTTCTTTACAAATTCTCTGTATACATTAGCAACAAAATTGAAAAATAAATAAATAAATAAAAAAAGCTATTACCTGATTTGTCACTCACACTGATGTCAATATCAGAGTCATTTTCTCCGAATAAAATGTCCAGAACTTCACTTTCCCGGAGGCCTCTAGCTGTCATTTTTACTCAAAATGCTCGTTCACTATTGCAAATTTACGGTTGCACGCCATGTGAAAATGTTATCAAAGAACTGATGGCAGATTGCTATACTGACAGATATTCTACTCATACGACTGGTACACAGAACTCATCAACTGCTGCTGCAGCTGGTGGACAAAATATGAACTACTGCAGTTATCTTACAGCCACCAGCCAAGTAGCGCAATGAAAAACAGCTTTCAGCGACCACAAAAGTGGCGGTCATACGGGATGTGGGAACCGTCCAGAGCTGAAACGCATGCGCCCATATAGTATACAGCATAGTGTTAAATGTGTTAACACTTTGACTCAAAATCATGCACACAAATTTCATATAGGGCGAAATCCTCTTCAAAAATGCATCACCTCTGACAGTAAAATGATTTTTGAGATTGAAGGAATCTCTGTTCTTTGTGATGAATGGTAAGATTTCTGGGAACCCACTTTGCACAAGTCTTATGGTATTTCAGTTTGTCTGGAATGAGTTGTGCCAACACTTACTCATCATTTTTCATCAGTTTGTTGCACTGAAATTTGCTAGTTTTCTTGCACAAGTGAATCAATATGAGGTTGCAATGCCAAGGTCAATACTGCCACCAGTCTCCTGGAATGATGCTCATTGGTTACACTAATTGGCCACTTGTAAACTTTCCACCCACATGTAAAAACTCATGGTTATCATAGAACTATTGCAGCATTGTTTATTTATCTTAAAGAATATTTATTACAGTTGAATGCTTTCCATACGTAAACTAACCAAATATAGTATTTCTAAAGTAATAGCTTCATGTGGACACAATTACATAACTAAGGCCTTAGATTTGCTTTGACAACCCCAGTGCAGATTTGCAGAAACATAATTTCATCTTATTTAATGAGTTACCTGTACATTGTGCTTGTGAAGCCTTGCAGACAGTAGCTCACATCTCAGAGGAATGCCCCATCTTTTCACTCTCCGTTGCTCCTAATATTGGTGGATGACACATGGATAGTTGAATTGGTTCTACATTTCCTCTGAGAAAGTGATTTCTATTCTCAGATGTAATGTTTGAAACTGCTTTCTGGGCAGGTTGGTTGGGGTTGGGCTGTCTCCTGCTGCATGCTGGGCCCGGGGGATCCTCAGGCCTACCTCCATTGACAAGTGCCTTTGTCATCCCTGTTTTACTCTGTTTCAATTGCTTTTGGAAGTGGATAGCACTTCTTTCTGCTGCACTCTATTTTACTTATTAAGAATAGCACTCCAGTGAGTACAGGACCTTAACAATTACTTATAGCTGATATTATTTACTGACAAGAGAACAGTTGATCAGGGTTATGTGCTTTCTCTGAGAGTGTGGATTCTATTCTCATCTTTAACTGTCTGACTGTAATGGATTGGAGATGGAACAGTGGTGTGAGAGATACTCCTATCGCTTGCTGAACCCCAACAGACACCGCCTGTCTCCAACACACCTGTTGAGTTGCTTATTTCTTTCACTTTATTTTACTGTTGTCAGTTCAACTGAATTCCATTGTGTTTTTAGCCTTCTCACTTTTACTATCACAATTCAGTCAAATTTAGGGCTGATGTCACCAACACCAAATGGACTGTTTCTCAAACAGGGCTAATGACCTCACTATTTAGTACGTAACCCTGCCCCAAACCATCCAGTTGAGACCCTAGAGATTATGTTTATGTAAATATTAGTCAAACAAATGAAACACTCTTCAGAAGGTTGCCAACTAAAACTTAACAAAAACTTCAATTCCTTGCATTAGGCATTGTCTTCACTATAGATGTTTGTATGTTTGATTTTTAATGACCCTCATATTGTTTGGAGTATAGTCAAAAGAGAACAGTAGCTTTTGAAAAGCAGTGCTGCAGAATAATGCTGAAGAGCAAAATGCGTAGCTGAGGAGGAGGTACTGAATCAGTTCGAGGAGAAAAGAACATTATGGGACAACTTGACTAAAAGAAGGGATTGGTTGATGGATCACAGATCTTTCTACAGCCTTAGTTTGCTGCTACTTATGGATTTGAAATGTCCATACACAAGCTCATGTTCACATCATGATTCACAGATATCATAACCAAGATAACTCATTGGCATTGTCTTCAGAAAACAGTAATTTATATAGCTTCCAAACAGGGAATCTGACACAATGAATAAAGGTATCTTAGTCCACAATAGTTGTAGTGGTTGCTGACTTGTGGATCCTTTAACACAATTTCCTGCTGATCACGAGTGGTCAGCTTACCATTAAACCACCCAAGCACGACTCACAGCCAGACCCAAACTTCCATTGGTCATCAACCATGTGTCTACAACCTGCACTCATGTATCCATTATGTATCTTCCTGTACAAGAGATACATTTTAATTGAAAGTTCCTTCTCCAGTGTTAGTGGATAAATACGATATTGCAGTGCCTGTGTTGTTCAGATGTACACATTTTTATTTTACATCTCTAGTTCCATAGGACCAAATTGAGGAGCAAATCTCCAAGGTCATGGAATGTGTCAGTTCATGAAATGTGTCAGTTCATGAAATTATGACATAAAAGTAATAACAGATAAAATGAAATGTTTATGAACCCGAAAAAAGATGAACCATAAGTTTATGTTAAAGCAGTCAACAATATAACAGGGGAATCAGCTTAATTTTTCAAGGAACTCTCAGACAGAATAAAAGGAGTGACTCATGAGAAAACTCTTCAGTTTCAGTTTGAAAGCATGTGGATTACTGCCAAGATTTTAGAATTCTTTTGGTGGCTTATTGAAAGTGGATGCAGCAGTACACTGCACACATTTCTGCACAAGTGTCAAGGAAGTGTGAACCAAATTCAGGTTGGATGTCTGCCTAGTATTAACTGAGTGGAAGCTGCTAATTCTTGGGAATAAGCTGATACTGTTAACAAAGAATGACAGTAAAGAATATATACATTGAGAGACAAGTGTCAGAATACCTACACTAATGAACAGGGGTCGACAAGAGGTTCACAAACTTACACCACTTATTGCCTGAACTGCCTGTTTCTGAGCCAAAAATATCCTTTGAGAATGGGAAGAGTTGCACCAAAATATTATATCATGAATGAATGAAAATCAGCAAATTAGATTACTTTTCATGTATAACTATCACTTACTTCAGATACCATTCGAATAGTAAAAATGGCAGCATTAAGTCTTTGAACAAGATCCTGAATGTGGGCTTTCCATGACAGTTTACTATCTATCTGAACACCTAGAAATGTGAATTGTTCAGTTTCACTAATCGGATGCCCATTCTGTGAAATTAAAATGTCTGGTTTAGTTGAATTGTGTGTCAGAAACTGGAAAAACCGAGTCTGACTGTGGTTTAGCATTAGTTTATTTTCTACAAACCATGAATTTATGTACTGTACTATTTGAAACAGTGCCAATGTTGCACACATCCTTTACTACCAAGCTAGTGTCCTCAGCAAACAGAAATATTTTAGTCACCTGTAATACTAGACGACATATCATTTATATAAATGAGGAACAGGAGTGGCCCCAGCAGTGATCCCTGGGACACCCCTATTTAACCATTCCCCACTCAGACCCCACTTCATAGCCATTCTCAACACTGTGGACAATGACTTTTAGCTGTCTGTTGTTAAAGTAAGAGGTGTGCCAACTGTGAGCTACTTTTTGTATTCCATAATGGTCCAACTACTGGAGCAATATTTTGTGATCAACACAATTAAATGCCTTTGTTAAATCAGAAAAGAGCCTAGCGTTCAAAACCTTTTGTTTAATCCATCCAGTACCTCACAGAGAAAAGAGAATATAGCCTTTTCTGTTGTTAAACCACTTCTAGAATCAAACTGTACATTTGATAGCAAATTATGTGAAATAAAATGCTCAATTATCCTTACTTACACAGCCTTTTCAATAACTTTATCAAACACTGATGGCATAGAAATAGATCTAAAATTGGCTACATTATCCCTTTCTCCTTTTTTGTAAAGCAGCTGTACTACTAAGTATTTCAATCATTCAGGAAACTGACAATTGTTAAAGGAAAACTTACAAATATGGCTAATTACGGGCTAACATGTGCAGCACAGTACTCTAATATTCCGCTAGGTACTCCATCATATCCATGAGAGTCCTTAGGCTTCAGTGATATAATTATTGACTCAATCTTCCACTTGTCAGTATCACAGTGTCTGGGAAAGGCATTTTCCATCAGTGTTATATGATTCCCTGCAGAAACGAAGTTTTTATTTAATTCACCAGCAATGATCAGAAAGTGATTGTTAAATACTGTACATACTTATAAGTAATGGAAATATTTTTACCACAAACTGACTATACCATCGACCTTGTGCTGCTGACCAGACACTTCCTTTACAATTGACCATATCATTTTTATTTTATCCTGTGAATTAGCCATTCTATTTGTGTATTGCATACTCTTTGCCTTCCTAATAACATTTTTTTAAGCATCTTACAATACTGTTTGTCATGGGCTACTATACCTCAATTGTGACTACTTCTAAAATTTAATATAATTCCCATTTTGTTCAACATGATATCTTTATCCCACTAGTCAGCCACCCAGGCTGCCTTTTACTGCTAGTACCCTGTTTAGAATGTTCTAATGGGAAAGCAAGTTTCAAAGAGCATGAGAAATGTGTTACTGTAATCATTATATTTGTCATCTACATTTATTGGCATTATAAACATCCTGCCACTCTTGTTCATTGATGAGGTTTAAAAAACTCTCTCTTGCCTTTGTCTTAGCTTTTCTACATAGTTTGTAACTATATAAAATTTGTTTGAGTACAAAAACCGTGTAGTGTTAAAATATGTGCATTGTGGTCTGAAAGGCTGTTCATCATTTTACTAACAGAATGCCCATCTAGTAACGAAGAATGAATAAAAATATTGTCTAAGGCTGTGCTGCTGTTCCCCTGCACCCTAGGTGGAAAAACACAGTCTGCCTCAGATCATATGAATTTAGGAGATCTAAAAACATCCTTTTTCTTGCACAATCACATACAAAACTAAAACTGAAGTCACCACATCTAACTAATTTTTGGTACTACTCATAAAGTGAACCAAGAATCCTCTCTAGCTTGAGCAAAAATGCTCTGAAGTCAGAGTTAAGGGACCTACAAATAACAACTAGAAGTTCACTAAATTCAGCTGCCCCTGCACAACATTCAAATACCTGTTCAGTGCAGTGCCATGCTATGTCTACATACTTAAATGGAGTACTGTTTTCTATGTACATGGCCAACCCTCATTCCACAAAGAACTTGAAAAACAGCCAGCTAATCTTTATCCTGGTAAAGGAAGCCTCCGAACTGTCAATTGTCAAATTATTTTAAGTGGTGCTCTGATATACCAATAATGTCAAAGTCAACATCTATAAGAAGTTCACTAACTTCATCTCTAATACCTCTTATATTTTTACAAAATATGGTAATTCCTTCACTACTGGGACACTGGACCTCCTTTGAAGGTGATTCCTTTGTTAGAGGGGCTTCCTTCATGCAGGGGTACCTATCAGCTGACTTCAATCTAAAAAAAGGTACAGCTCTAACATCAACTACTACAGAAATTTTCCCATGAGTGATCCGACCATCACCCCCTATATTGTCACCTATAAGCTTTACTAGCCTCCCCTTTCCATACCTATTGAGGTGCAGGCCATTCCTAGTGAAACCCGATCTATTGATACACTCAATTGGCACCACTGAAATGTGAGCCATGCCCTCTGCCATCAGTGCCTTCTCCAGACCCACAGTAACACGCCTATCAGCATTAAGATGAGGCTGATCATGACATTGAAACTGTTGCATGAAGTGCATGTTAGTACCACCAGTTTGAGTAACCTTCTTTACCAAGTCACCACCTACATCATACTCCCTGTCCCAATAAAGACTATTGCCAGTTCCACCCACAATCACTATCTGATCCTCTTTTGTAAAATTTCTACATAACTCCTGTATGTTAACAGTCACGTGAGCCAACCCTGCACTATGCTTCACAATGCTGGTGACCTGGTACTCACTCTCCAGCACTTCCTGCAACTGCTGGCCCACACTTCTGCTATACGAACTACTTAGCAGCAGAACCTTGTTCTTTCTGTTAGAATTTGCAATTGACTTAACTTTCCTAATTGCTGAGGACTGCTGCATGTTTCCTACACCTACCGCTACAAGAGGCTCCTCTCCACTAATCTCTGACAGTGGTCACATCTATTGGTTATTCGCAAAGTACAACTGTCTGAATATCTCCTCCTCCTAGCTGCCTTCTTACCAACTGTCAGTTCCCATTCTGCAGTGCCCTTCACATGGATGCATGCATGTATACCTGAAATAACAGTGTATTGTACTTCGGAACATCACAGGCACTGCACTATTGCAGTACTGAATGGGCTCTAATTTCATGAGTAGTACCTTTAAATCATTACATCAACCAAAGCAAGGTTCACTTTTTATACATTTAATAGTGTTATGTGTGGTGTCACTGCCAGACACCACACTTGCTAGGTGGCAGCCTTTAAATCGGCCGCAGTCCATTAGTATACGCCGGACCCACGTGTCACCACTGTCAGTAATTGCAGACCGAGCGCCACCACACGGCAGGTCTAGAGAGGCATCCTGGCACTCGCCCCAGTTGTACAGCCGACTTTGCTAGGAAAGGTTCACTGACAATTACACTCTCATTTGCCGAGATGATCGTTAGCATAGCCTTCAGCTACGTCATTTGCTATGACCTAGCAAGGCGCCATAGCATTTGATAATTTATCTTAAAGCTTGTACAGTAACGAGAGATGTTCGACAATTGTGGATTAAAGTTAAGTATTATATCAACTACTTACTTTATTTGCTACTATTAATTCCTTTAACTGTTCCAGACCTCGCGCCAGTCAGCGTGCAATTAAACGCGTGCATTTCGGCCTCCTCTAGAAACACAGTGTTGGCTCTTCTGCCAGCACTACATTATGAGCTTTTTGTTTCAAAGATAAATCTTTGAAAATGCTCCAAAGCTTTCAATAGATAGAAGATAATCTTCTCTAACTGACATTGAACTTGTGCATTCTGAGAGACTGGTCTGCAAACTAATTCCAATCCATGATGACCATGTCATCTAAATGAAACAAAGGAGTCTTGATGAACAGCAGTGGTCCACTTCACATCTTACCTAATGTCAAACGCCCATCTTAAACACATTTGTCATGTGCATTCCTCTTTAGTTCACCATAGCTGTTAATATTTTAATTTTAACTCCAGTGGACCACATCAGGTTTGATCAAGAGAAACTAATGCCCAGGTTGACAATGAGAAGCAAGTTCATAGAAGAAAATGTAAAAGCTTCTCTTCTTCTTCTTTGTTTCTTAAGTATACAAACTCTAGAAATAGTTCTCAATCAAGTCACTGTCTTGAAGTAGGTGAGATCCGGTAAGTTATGTGGACTGTCAGCCACTGGAGATGGAGTTGCAATTGCTAGAGTTACAGTCAATGTCTCACACAGTGTGCACATTGTGTCTGAATGCATGAACAATATGAAGGCATAATATGAAAGTCCTGGAGGTCCACTGTGACAGAGGCCTAGTCTCATTGTAGCAAGATGAAGACTATTGGCAGCTTGACATAATGTTGGTGGCGAAAACCTGAAGTTGGTAGCTTGTCTGGTCAGAGAGCAGGCTGCAGAAATATCCAGCAGAGACTCCGGTAGATGAACCACAGCAGCAGTCAGTGTAGAGTCCAGAGACTCATCCGTGAAGAGTTCAATGTTAAGTGCTGTTCCGTGGTTGTTAGGTGCCATAAATATGCTTGCAACACACAGATACAATGTGACATACTTGCAGGCACGTGGCATGGGGGTGAAAAAGCACCTGCAATAGCTGTGCCACAGCTGTGGCCACCCATGAGATTAAGGTGTGGAACTGGTTGCTGTCTTGTAGGTGTGTAGCTGTGGATAAAGCTGTAGCAACAATAGTGTCATCTTGTGGTGGCTAGCACTGCATCAGTGGAAATTGTAGTTGTGATGGGTTTATGGTGTGCATAACAGCAGAGCTCTTGTTTGTTGACATTTTATGGACCCTCTGGATGTCAGAGTTGCAGTCAGAAGTTACAGTCACTGTCTGTAGACAACATATGGAAGTAAATCATCAGGCCTATCTGTAGAAAACATCCTGTTATTGGAACATTGTTGCTTCCTAGTGTGGCATATTGAGAAAGGGATGCCATTTATATCTGTGCACTACCCCATAAACAATAACATCACAGATGCAATAATTTTGTCTTTAAGTACTAGGAGCACTGCCATTGCATCATGTGATCATAAGTAAGTATGTGAATTAGGCATACAGGTCACCTAATGTTGTTCATGCCTGGCTTATACAGATGTAATGACATAAATTTTTCTACAACATGAAATTCTAAAGAAAGGTCATATCAGATTACTAACGTGTGAGCTCTAGTACTGGGCTTATGATGCATAGTGTCCGTAATAGTGTCAGGAGACATTAAAATCCACTGAAAAACTTCTGTACAAAGTATGAGGTAAAACAGATGCATTGATTATGAATTGTAAAAGAAACCATGTCAGGCAACTGGAAATAAATGATCAGATAACACTAGTCGTGTTATGCAAGAGGTCTGAGAGAGGGGAAAAAATGGAGGGGGGGTTAATTAAACCAATAGTTGTCATCAGTCCAAGGAATAGTTTGGTACAGATCTCCACACTATATCTTGTGCAAGCCTTCACATCTACATAACTACAGCTCCCTATGCTCATTTCAACCTGCTTACTTTGTTGCAGCATTGGCCTGCCTCCATAGATTCCTCCTCCTCTATGTTTCTCTTTATTACCCAATGGAGTGCAATGATGTCAATGGATTCTGATGCGAACTTGATGATGTTTCAATTGAATTTATAAAACACACACTTAGCAATGAACGTTATGAAAAATATCACTGTGGGAACAGCATTACAGAATTTACATGAGTACGGGTGTTTTGTGTTGATCTATAAAGAGATATGTTGTACGACCTGTGCATGTTCATCAAAGTCACAGGGAAGGAAATGAAAAGGTCTCAATTGTAATAGAACCATAAGGGAACAGAAGTCATAATAAATTTTTTAGTAATTTGACTTACTTGGTTGAGAATAGGAATTCTGTGTGAGAGCTGTTTCAATGAATCAAAAAATTTCATCACACATAAGTTGGAGTAAAGATTTACAGAAAGCATGCACAAGAAAGAGTAATGTAGATGAGAACAACAACCTGTTTCCCACATTGCTACCCAGCAACTACCTCAAGAGCTTCCAAAAGATATTCTGTTTCCTAACACCACCATAGATTAACAAATCCTGTAGAGGCATGTAATGTACTAAATGTGTAGTGTCAGGCCAGTTTGGTAGCTGGGAGTTCTCAGCTGAAAGTTTGTTTAACAATATAGGACCTATGCCAATATACAGCTTCCTAGTTAACTACAGAATGTTGTCAATATACCATTACATTGATGTTCATTGTTTCAGTTATTATGTTTGTTCTGTTTAAGTAATATTTAACTGAATAATACTTTTCTTAAAAGATATATTTAACAGTTTCTTTTAAAGTTGCCCATCTCAGATATTATTTCTGTAATGCCATGAGGAAATTTATTACATTGCTTTAACCTCTGATGTCTGATACTGTTATGAGTTTCCACTTTGTGTTTTTTCATTCTAGGTGTAGGCACCCAATGGTTATCATGTTTTTGTGCATAGTGCCATTTGTGACACTGTGATGTATATTATCCTGTTGTACATTAATGTTTGGAAAATATATTCGCAAGGAACAGTTAAATTCCCTAACTCTTTATATAATGCAACACAGTTGACCCAATTATTCTTTGTTTGTTTGAGCCCAAGGAAAATGCACCGTATCTAATGACTAAGCAAAAATGTATGTAATAAAGGTACTTTGGACAAGTATTGTTACACACTGATGCTAGTATCCTTAGGGTGGAGCTAGCAGATGAAATTCATTTTGCCATCCTCATGATGTGTTTTCTCTGCTTCACTTGGTGGTCTATATACATTCCATATTTTTTTGTGTTAGCGACACAAAGTACTGAGTCACCATTTAAACTTAATTTAATCTTGTTACTATTTTGTTTCTCTTCTTTAACCCAAGTGTCACTTTATTCTCATCTGACCATTAGTGTACATCTTGTAGCATTTCATCAGCTTTGCACTGCATTAGCTCTGGTGTCTTACCCATGACAGTTATGGTGTTCTCATCTGTAAACAGAATTTTATCTCCCCGCATAACACTTTCTGGGATGTTATCAATATAGATCAAGAATAGGACTTGGACTATATATTCCTGTGTGGGACTCTGCACATTAATGTGTTTCTCTATGAATCTGAGGGTGCTATTGGTCTGTTAAAGTTCTTCTCTGTGTAATCTGTTTATGATAAATGACTAGAACAACCTGTTTACTATATCCTTATTCCTAGTGACTCTAGTTTATGGAGAAATGTTTTGTGATCAACTGTGCTGAACACTTCGGACAAATCAAAAAAATCCTTTCAAACAATCACCTCTCTACACAGGCTCCATTATGATTTTAGTAAATTGTGCTGTTACTGATTCTGTACTGTTACCTTGTCTGAATCCAAACTGTGTTTTCATTAGCAAGTTATAATCACTAACATAGGTGATAAGTCTGTCTTTCATTAAAGTTTCTATTATCATGGAGAATGAAGATAGCAGCAAGACTAGTCTATAGTTTTTTATGTTTTTGGCATTATCCTATTTTTTTACTGGCAAAACAGTTGTTTCCTATAAATTCGTTTTTGGTATTACTCTTTTTGTGTACTGGGCAAACTGTGGTTTCCTATAAATCCACAAGAAAGATACCTGAATTGGGGCCTTATTATGATATGCATTTCTTGAGTAAACACACTGGAACTTTATCCACACCTGAGAATTGTTTATTTTTGAACTGGCATACATTTCTGACTTCCTACTCTGCAGCAGGTAGCAGTAGGGGAAGACCAGTCTCGTGACAATCCTTTGATCTCTTAAGTAAACAAACCACCCAGTTGTGCTAGCTTGATTTAAAGATCCTTCACTTGGGCACATGTTTTGTTTATTATGCCATAATTAATGGGAAATAACTGTCATGTTAATTACCATAATTTATGGGCATGATGGCTGGTTCACATTTACTTAGGTGTTCAATGTTTCAGTTTTGAGTGATAACTGTCATGTCAGTTATGATAACTTAAGGTCCAAAAAATGATGCCCCCCATTGTGCTGCTATTGGTCATCTGATTAACATCCCCAAGAATGACATTTTTTATCTCAATGAAGCTGCAGCAGTATCAGTAAATTTAGGTGATGTTGCAAATAACCAGCATAGTATAGCACCCAGTGGCACTGGCCTAGTTTTCATGAATCTTCAGCACCCACACTATTTTCTACCACATATGATGCTGTTTATGGGTTTGTGGCTAATTTCTAACAAATTTTTAAGGAGATGCACATTTCATTGTTATTTTACTGATTTCCCAAACTTTTTAAGAAGATATTGGTAAATATAAATTTCCCTGCTATTTCTCCTCACTTTCTAGCAGTTATCTAACTGTAAGTACATGGTTTGTGTATCTTTTTTACTAATTTTTTATAAAGACACACAAATATATGTTTGTAAATATCACCACCACAGATCTCCAGCAGTTACCTCAATGTGTGATGGTATTTATAGTTTTGGAGTAATTTCACTTTCAATAAAATCAAGCAATGGAAACTCCAGATAGGAATCTCAACAACATAGTGTAACGCTACCTCCCTCCTCAGACGTACGTTAGCTCTATAAAGCCTGTACTGTAATAAGTTCACGGGCTTCACCTTATAAACAAGGATTTTAGTACATAAGTTGACCGCGTGTACCTAATAGAAGCAAGATCGGACTTGTACTCAGTCAATAACTACAGTGATGCATCAAGCAAATGTAAAGTATAATTGCTCTTTCGCATGGACAAGAAGTACACGCAGTAGATGCTACCTATAATTAATAATTCGGTCGCCAGCCTACTTAGGCAATGAGTGAGTTTTTCCTTGTACAAGTGGGTGCATGTACAAGCATAGTAACACGTAGTAATGATGCGTTATATGGCAAAGTTTGGAACCAGAAAAATCCACTGAACTAAAGTTTTCTCTTTTTGTACTAATTTGGACGAGCTAAATTTACACAACACCACACAGCAATGATTACTACGAACTGCATTTTGTATATTGATCAGATTGAAATCGGGCATAGATTGTCCTAAAATGAGCAGTTTTGAAAGCACACATACAATGTCACTATTAAAATTGGAAAACAACACTAATACACTTAGGTTTAATATAGAACTTAACTTTACTGGTCAAATATGATCAGCACATTTCAAGGTTTGAAAGAATTGGACAAGAGAAGGGGGGGGAGAGGGGCCCTGAAACTGTTACGGTCGTTATACTGAAACTATTAAGTACTGAAGGCAAATTAACACTCAAAATTATCAATCTATGGATAACTACTCTTTTGTCTTACTTCTGATTAATTTAACTGTCATTATTTCTGTCTCAAATTAATTAAATAACATCGCTAACTCAATTCAAAAAAACTTTCTTCCAATTTAGTCATACTTTTGTTCTTTACCAACATTTGCAATAACACACAGAACTTTAAACTTCTTTATATCATAGGTTTGCCTGCTGATAATTCTTGTTAACACTAATTTTTAAACTTTCAGTTCAGGATACTCGGGTTGCACAATACGTGGAAAGGATCCTGTCTAGGTCAGTGATCAGGATAAGTAATGGCTAAGGCAATTCTGGTAAAAGTCACGTTATTATTGAACAGTTAGAAACATTTCGACACTGGTCCACACAGATACACTTCTAAAGATGAAATAAATGTTTGACCTGTGCAAGTCGGTGCGGCGGTTGGCGGGCAGCGAGATAACGGGCAGCACAGCACACATACAAGCACGGCTAAGGCTCTCACTGCATTGGCGCTTTCCTTCTTCTTAGCGACGTAATCTTTCCAATTTTGTTCCTCAGAATATAGCCATGCCAAATAGTCGTCGGAATCGGTTCATCCGAGGCTCAATGGAATCCACTTTTCCTGGGTAGCCTCCTCGGTACAGTACGTGTTCCTCTGACCGATTCCCAACTCTGACTGTTGCTCGCCTCCGACTGTAATACTGAGCCCGTTGTGCCGAACCGCGCCCAGTGTGCGTTTTCCCGCCTCGCCTGCCTCCACCTTTTCCCGCTCCCCTACTGGTAGGGTATTCACCACAGGTTTTCTACTTCACCTATCCTAATGCATTACCTACGTATGGACCAAGTGTATAAATTACAATTTTCACATCTTACAATAGTTTTAACATTAAATACACTTCCCTTTGATTACCACATTATTTGAAATCTAACATAAATAATATATTCATTTCAAAAGTTGCTCACAGTTTCTTTAACATAACGATACGAACCGAAACAGAAGTTCAAAACATTGCTTACATTAATTTATCTAAATTCATAAAGAAAAAAATTATTATATGTACAGTTGTCGTTACAATAGGAAAAGACAGATTGCCACTTACTGTAAAGAAGACACGTCAAGTTGCAGACAGACACAATTAAAATACACCTACACAAAACTTTTGGCCACAGCCTCCATCAGCAAAAGAGAAACATACGCCATTCATACACACAAGCAAGCACACCTCATTTACACGTGACCACCAATTCCAGCATCTTGGTCCGGAATGCAGCTGTCATGTGGGATGCAAGCAGCAATCTGGAGGGGGCAGTGAAGGGGAAGGATAGTAGTGTATGGATGGGGAGAGAGACAATTGCTGTCCAGTGCAGAGTGCAGGGAATAGAATGATAACAAATGCTGCATCAGGAGGTTGTGGGGCAGGGAGGCAGGGGAAAAAAGGAGAGGAGTGGGAAAAGATGGATGGATGCATTTGCAGTGGGCGGGAAACAAGCAGGATGGGAGACAGGAATTGTGAAGAGGTGATAATAGAGAAAGGGTGGAAACTGTTGGGTGGAGGGATTGGGACAGTATGTTGAGGCTAGGATAGTTATGGGAGTGGAGAATGTATTTTAAGGATAACTCCCATCTATGCAGTTCAGGATCTAGATGGCTTGGGTAGTGAAGCAGCTGTTGAAATCAAACATGCAGGTTCACATGTATGTTTTGCCCCAGGGCGGCTCTTGGCCACACTCGTCCTAAAAGTTTCTGTTGCTAATGAAACCCCACAGTGGTGCACAGGGTTGAGTAAATGCAATGCTGAAGGTGCTGCCGAACCATAAACCACACTCCCATAGTCAATTTTGGATTGGACAAGCGCTCTCTAGAGCTGCAGCAGTGTACAGTGATCTGCACCCCAATAGATGTTGCCGAGGCAACGGAAGGCATTGAGGTGCTGCGAGCACTTCTGCTTAAGCTGACGAAGATGAGGGAGCCAAGTCAACTGAGCATCGAAAACCAGTCCTAGGAATTGATATGTCTCCACTAAGTGTGTGGACCGTCCTTAAGGTAAAGTGTGGGTTCTGGATGAACGGTAATACGCTGACAGAAATGCATGACACATGACTTTGCGGCTGAAAACTGGAAGCCATGGGCTAGAGCCCATGACTGGGCCTTGTGGATGGCTCCCTGGAGGTGCCGCTCAGCAACAACAGTACTAGAGCAGCAGTACGAAATGCAGTAGTCATCTGCATACAGATAAGGTGAGACGGAGGGCCCGACAGCTGCTGCTAGACCGTTAATGGCCACTGAAAATAGAGAGACACTCAATACAGATCTCTGTGGGACTCCATTCTCCTAGAAATGGATGGAACTATGGGAGTCACCAACTTGGACATGACAAGTATGGCGCGACAGGAAGTTCTGGATAAAAATCAGGATTGGTCCCCGAAGACCCCATTCATACAATGTGACAAGGATATGATGTCGCCAAGTCGTGTCGTATGCTTTACGTAAGTCAAAGAAGACGACACTCAGATGTTGCCATCTTGGAAAGGCTGTTCAGATGGCTGACTCAATGGACACAAGATTATCAGTGGTAGAGCGACCCTGGTGGAAGCCGGCCTGACATGGAGCCAGAAAGCCACGTGACTCCAGGGCCGAACCCAGCCACTGACATACCATACATTCCAGCAGCTTACAAAGAATGTTCGTGAGGCTGATGGGCTGATAGCTATCCACATCAAGAGGGTTTTTACTGGGTGTGAGCACCGGAATGATGGTGCTCTCCCGCCATTGCCATGGAAAGATGCCATTGCACCAGATGCGGTTGAAGATGACAAGAAGATGTCGCTTGTAGTCAGATGAGAGATGTTTAATCATATGGCTGTGGATGCGATCAGGCCCAGGAGCTGCATTGGGGTAATGTGCAAGGGCACTGAGGAGCTCCCACTCTGTAAATGGGCCGTTATTCACTGCAACTGTTTGCGTGTGCGAAAGGCTGGGGGGTAATTCTCCGATGCAGAGGCTTGAGGAAAGTGCTCAGCAAAGTCCTCGGCAATCGCGTTTGCATCAGTACATAACTCGCCATTTATGGTAACACTGGGGACACTGTGGGTGCCTGGTACCCGAAAAGATGTTTGATGTTTGCCCAGACTTGGTAAGGTGACGTGCGGCACCCAATGGTGGAGACGTATCTCTCCCAGCACTCCTTCTTCCGTTGTCTGATAAGGTAACATACACGGGCATGGAGCCGTTTAAAGGCTATGAGGTGCTCCAGGGAAGGGTGGTGCTTTTGCCGCTGTATAGCTCGCCAATAATCCTTAATTGCTTCAGCAACTTCCGGTGACCACCAAGGGACTACCTTATGCCTCGCTCACCCTAAAGAGCGAGAGATCACGTTTTCTGCTGCGGAAACAATTGTGCTAGTCACCTGCTCAACCATCACATTGATGGTACCGTGTGGGGAAGATTCAGCAGTGACAGCAGAGGTGAAAGTTCCCCAGTCCCCCTTGTTCAAAGCCCATCTGGGCAGGCATCTGTGTGCCTGACGCTGGGGTAGTGACAGGAAGATGGGGAAGTGGTCACTACCACACAGGTTGTCATGTGCTCTCCAGTGGATAGCTGGGAGAAGTTCTGGGCTGCAAATTGATAAATCAATGGCAGAGTAACTACCATGAGCCACAATGAAATGTGTGGTGGCCCCAGTATTTAAAAGGCAGAGGTTGAATTGCAACAGTAAAGTTTTGACATCTCTGCCTCGGCCAGTAAGCATTGTACCACCCCACAAGGGGTTATGGGCATTAGAATCTCCCAGAAGTAGGAAAGGTTTAGGGAGTCGATCAATCAGTGCAGCTAATACATTCAGGGGTACTGCACTATCTGGAGGAAGATACACAATGCAGACAGTTATTTCCTGCATCATCCTTATTCTGACAGCCACAGCTTCAAGAGGGGTTTGAAGGGGCACATGTTCACTACAGACCGTGTTTAGGACATAAACGCAAACTCCAACTGACACTCGATTATGGTCGCTACGGTTCCTGTAATATCCCTTATAGCCATGGAGGGCGGTGGTCCACATTGCTGGAAACCAACTTTCCTGGAGGGCAAAGCAGATAGCAGGTGTAAAGCTTAACAGTTGCTGTAGCTCAGCCAGGTGATGGAAAACACCGCCGCAATTCCACTGGAGGATGACATTGTGAGACTGGGAGGGCATGGAACATGCAGTGAGGCAGTTTATGCCTCAGAGTCATCTGCTGCCACCAATTTATTGCCTGAGCAGTCTATATCCATTGTGTCTGAGGGTCTGGCAAGATCTAGGTCCTCAGCAGATGCCAAAATCTTCACCCCATCCTCAGACACAGAGCTTGTAGGTAGTGGTGGTGTGGGTGCCACCACAATTTCCTTGGTCTTAGGGGATTTTCTCTTTGGATTTCTCTTGCTGCTCCTTGGGTTTCACTGGCTCAGTCTCCGGGACTGAGGATGAGGGTGAAGGCCTATGACCAGCTGCTTTTGGGCTCTTCAGCCACTCGCGGGTATCGTCTTTCCCACTAGAAGAAACCTGGGAAGGTAGTGACCAAGGGACCCCTTCCTAGCAAGAGAAGCCGATGAAGACTTACACTTCTCTGGCTTAGAAGTGGGGACAGAATGGAGGGAAATGCCCCCTACCATCAAGGGGGCAGGCGTAGTCTTCTGACTCGGAGAGGTGACATGGGTTGGCAGAGCTGATGGTGTCAGAACTGTTGTAGCGGTGGTGTCGGTGTAAGACGATGTCATACGCACAGGATGCAGGCATTCAAATTTTCTCATAGCCTCAGTGTAGGTCAGTCTGTCCGGGTTCTTGTACTCCATGAATTTCCTTTCTTTCTGGAGAATCCCGCAGTCAGGCAAGCAAGGCGAATGGTGCTGTCCGCAGTTGACACAGATGGGAGGCGAGGAACGTGGAGTATTGGGATGTGATGGGCATCTGCAATCTCAGCATGTGGTGCTGGAAGTACAGTGGGAAGACATATGGCCAAAATTCCAGCACTTAAAGCACCGCATCGGGGGAGGGATATAGGGCTTTACATCACACAGGTAGACCATCACCTTGACCTTCTCGGGCAATGTATCACCCTCAAAGGCCAAGATGGAGGCACTGGTGGCAACCTGATTATCCTTAGGACCCTGGTGGACACATCAGACGAAATGTGCACCTTACCACTCTAAATTGGCACACAGCTCATTGTCGGACAGCAAAAGACGGTCTCTGTGAAATATGATACCCTGGACCGTATTTAAGCTCTTATGGGGCGTGATGATTACAGAAACATCCCCCAGCTTGTTACAAGTGAGTATCTCCCGTGACTGGGCTGTTTTGATCAAGACTGACCCAGATCTCAGTTTGGAAAAGCCCTCCACCTCCCCAAACGTGTCCTCTAAATGTCCAACAAGAAACTGAGGCTTCATTGTCATGAAAGATTCCCCATCAGCTCTCGAACATACAAGGTACTGCGGTGAATAAGATCTGCTGCCATCCTTAGCCTGACGTGCCTCCCATGGTGTGGCCAGGAAGGGGAACGATTTGGGGTTGTATTTCTGTGCATTGTATTGAGCTCATGATCACTTAGAGACTGCTGGTGTTTCACCACCAGCAAGAGATGATGGACTACGCTTTATCGCGTGTCATCCACCTTGATGCTACCCAATCTGACCAGGGGCCCTCCCTACGGGTGCCACCCAGCTGCAGCAAAGGCCACCTGGCAGGATGGCCATTGCCGGGAGTCCCGATGCCCCAGGGGGGATGGGCATCTACCCCTTGGCATACATGAGGAGTTAATGGTGCAGGCATCAGCAGAGGGATCCCTGTGTGGCCAGGGGGCTACAACCAGCAGGTTACATGGTGGCCCCACCACAACAGACTGACTATTGTGCTGGATATCAGGTGCAAAGAAGTCCATGGTCATCGTCGACGCAGAAATTGACACTGCATAGTGCATGGTGGAAAACACACCCAGGAAGACATCCTCACCCAAAGGATGGAGAATGGGCCGGACTGCAATGTGATGATGAGAAAGTGGGCTTAAGATCTCAATGCGCGATGGACACGATGCACCTTGTAAGGCACCTTTACCCTGCTGGCTCGCTCTTCAGGAAAATTTTGAAGAATGGAGGTCAAACCCTACAGCGAACCATCAAATAAAGACTGAAATGTGTGAAAATCCTTTTAGTCACCTTATATGACAGGTAGGAATACCTCGGGCCTATTCGAACCCCAGGACCCTCAGGGGACACACTGTGGAGTTTGGGTGGGTGGCTGAATGTTACTTTATGAGGGTGGGAAGTATCTCAGGTTGGAAATCCATCAGTTCAGGACATGATCATAAGTTATCAAAACCCTGGCATAGGATGTGGTTCAGTTGTTTGAGTCCGGGGTGCTCCTGGGTGACAAAAGGGACACTCCTTTGATGGGAGGATTGGGTATGTGAGGGCAAATGGCACAGGAGATCTGTTTGCAGACTAGGTCTGGGGTGTCATGCCTGTCTGAAGGCCTTGGTGAGACCCTTTGCATACTGAACAAAGGAGTTCCTGTCACTGCAGATAAACTGTCTCCAGGTGGCCAGGCTGTATGCAGGGGATTTTTTTGGTGTGAAAGGAATGACAGCTGTAGGATTGCAGGTACCAATGGTGGTTGGTGGGTTTAATGTCGACCGAGGTGTGGGTGGAGCCATCAGAGAGGAGAAGGTCAACATCAAGGAAGGTGGCACACTGGGTTAAGGGGGACCACATGAAGTAGAAAAAAAATAATATTACGGAAATTAAACAGAAGCCTCAGAAATTGAATGGAAAACATGTATCACAACCCTGGCAAAGGAAATGGATAAAGGATCTAACAGTAGCATCTTGGAATGTGAGAACAATGCTTCAGCGTGGAAAAATGAAAGAAATAGCCAATGAAATTTTAAAATTTGAATATGATGTCATAGGGCTACAGGAAATAAGATGGCAAGGGAATGGGAGGACAGATAAACCTGAGTACTCATTGGTATATAGTGGATCAGAAGAAAGAACAGACCATCTTGGAACAGGGTTTATAATAACTAGGGAGGTTAAGAAGAGCCTACCAGAATTTCAACCCACAAATTGAAGGATGTGCAGACTCAGACTAAGAGGGAAATTTAGGAATATATCAATAGTGAATGCTATGCACCAACAGAGGAAAAAAAAGCACTCCGTCTTCAGGCCACAAGTGGCCCATCGGGACCATCCGACTGCCGTGTCATCCTTAGATGAGGATGCGGATAGGAGGGGCGTGTGGTCAGCACACCGCTCTCCCGGTCGTTATGATGGTTTTCTTTGACCGGAGCCGCTACTATTCAGTCGAGTAGCTCCTCAATTGGCATCACGAGGCTGAGTGCACCCCGAAAAATGACAACAGCACATGGCGGCTGGATGGTCACCCAAACAGAGGAAAAAGAGGGTATAATTAAAGAACAGTTCTACAGAGACTTGGATAAAGTATGCAGTGCAGTACCTAAATATGAACTGATGCTAGTAATAGGAGATTGTAATGTAAAATAGGCAGGAATGAACATCCATATGGAGTTTCTGGAAAATATTCACTACATGAAGAAAACAACGACAATGGAGACTTACTATACCAATTCGCAGCAAGGAATAATATGATTATTAAAAGTACCTGCCTCCCACACAAAAGGATCTATCTGGGTAGTTGGAAGTCTGCATTCAATGGAGTAGTCAGGCAGACTGATCATATTTTAATGACTGCACGGCACTCCACATCAGTTATGGATGCATGGAGCTGCAGAGGACCAAACTGTGACTCAGACCACTTTGTGCCACAATCAGCTGTGAGAGAGAAAGTGTCACTAACAAATGGCAACAGAATAGGAAAGATGATGAAATGGAATATAGATAAACTGAAAATCCCCGATGAAGTGAAAAAAATACCAAGTAACACTAAGCAGAAAGTTGAGCATTGAAGAGAACGCAGTAGGAGTAGACAAAAGTTGGAACAGGATTGAGAAAGCTATTTAAGATGCTGCAGAGGAAATAATAGGCATAAGAAGGAACAAAAAACCCAAGAATGGTTTGATGAAGATTGCAGGTCAGCAACAGAGGAAAAGAACAGGGCAAGAACAAAAGTGCTTCTGAGAGAAACCAGAAATAATGTGGAAGAGCTAACAGACTGTGCAAGAGAAGAAAAAGAGAGTGGACTAAGAAGAAATTTCATGATCGAGAAGAGTTACAGGAACAGAGCGAAATAAGAAAGTTGTGTCATGCTGCAGGCAAAATGAAGAATAGATTCCAGTCAAAAATAATGGCCTGTTCCAGAAAGATGAGAAAATGATACGGAGGAAGAACAGATAGTGGGAAAATGGGCAGAGTATTTCAAAGATGCAGTAAGCACCAACCTAGAAGATGAAGAGACAGCTGCACAGGAGAAAAGAGTGGAGCTGGAAGTAGACAATGATACCAATGAGGAGAGAAAGCCAACACTACAAGAGGTCTCCCAGGCTGTGCACAAGTCAAAACACAATTGAGCCCCAGACAGTATAATTCCTGAATTAATAAAAGTTTGTGGTGAGGCTGTACTAATGGAACTGCACACATTAACATCCCTTATATGGGGAACAGAAACTATTCCAGATAATTGGAAAACTGGAATAATAATCCCCATTTATAAGAAATGGGACATAACAGCATGTGAAAACTATAAAGGTATAACTCTCCTAAGCACAGCTTTTAAGATATTCACAAGTATATTATACAAACAGATACAGAAGTGGGCAGAAGGCATACGAGGGGAATATCAATGTGGCTTTCGACCAGACAGAGGAATAACTGATCAAATATTTGTGATAAGACAAATAACAAATGATGGAAAAGTTCTATGAATATGATATTGTTCTGCATTCCATATTCATTGACTTCAAACAAGTCTCTGACAGCAAAAACGACACAGAGTACTGGAAGAAGTTGGTATATGTTCTAAACTAATAAGACTAATCAGAATGACAGTGACACAGACAAGAGCAAAAGTAAAGGTCCTTAGCAGAACAAGTGGAAGCTTTGACTTTAATAAAAGTGTGAAGCATGGTGATAGTCTCTCCACTGCCCTATTCAATATAGCCCTGCATAGTGTAGTAAATAAAATCAACAAAAGAGGCACCATACTTGTGAAAACTAGCCAAATGTGTGCATATGCTGATTACATTGCTATAGTAGGAAGAAATATCAATACACTGCAAGAAACATACTGGGCAATGGAAACAGAAGCCTTAAAAATGGGTCTCACAGTAAATGAAAACAAAACAAAATATATGGTAATGTCACAATCTGAGGCCAGAAGGACCCTAAAAACCTAAACATCAATGGGAAATGCTTCAAAGGGCTGCCCTCTTAACTACTTGGGGGCCCTAATAACAAATGAACAGTATATAAGATGACGTTCCCGGCTTTATTTCTTCATTTGTTGTCCTCGGGGTCGACGTACTGCATTGCTACACTGGCTGAAAAATGGGATGTGGAAGTACAACACCAACTACTTTAAATGATGTAGCCATCAGGTGTACATTTGTGATTCACAGTTGTGTGCTTTTACTTTTCACAACCCCCCATATACAAATTTAATATGACCAGTGCACTATTCAACTTTCGATAAGCCTCATTAATAGTTTGCAGGCAAACATCCACATACTGCTACAATAGTTTACTGCTGAACATGTACGAGCAGTAAAAGCCTAACCACGTGGTTTACAGTTATTGTATAATAATAATGTACATATGGAACAGACACTGTTATTATTTTAGCAAGCAGGCTAATTGAGCAACACTTATTTCATGGTTAAGTTGAAGCATTGTTGTTGTTCTATGCAACACAGGTTTCTTGTCTGAAACTTGGCTGAGGAATGGCTATCTCAGGACCAAAAATAAGGCCCTAGGTACTGAAACTACACATTGTTTGAAGTTAAATTTACAGAAAATACAATTAAGACTTAACTAATTAAATTAACTAAATACCGGTACATCGAAAAATTTCATACTTTTAACAGTTTCTTCTGCTACAAGAGTTAGGCCGAATTATTTGTTTAAATCATGAAATTAACAGATATCGTTACACAAACAATACTTTTGACAAAACTGTTAATTACTTTGGTATTAATTAAGAGCTGGCTTTGCTATCATGTTTTTCAATAGAGTCAAATAGATCCTTTAAGAATACAATTAGCTGTTCCTCTGAATGTTTATAATTTGTACAGAATTTATATTTGTTTATACATCAACAATAGCATTTAAGTTACGAAACAATTACTGATTTCACCCTATAATGAAAGATACTAACAAGGAACAGTCAAAATAAGTTATAAAATCAATTATATACATAAAACTAGACACAAAATTAGATCTGGTGTTATATTCTGAGGGCCAATCTTTCTTTTTTATGAAAATGCAGATTATACTCACGTGTGTTAATGGTAATTAGCTAAAAGTGAAAAAAAAACGAATTTAAGGAGGCAGATGGCAAAACAAGAGGGGAAGTAAAAATATCCCAGCTTGCTTCGTCACATATTGGAAAGGCTGTAAGGGAAAGAATACAAGCAGGAAACAAAGCTAACTTTGCAAATATGCAACTTTTCAGAAATAGCCTTGTTGCCATAACGACAAAACTGTTAATGTAAAATTCGCTAGTCCTCCCAGTTATCACATATGGATCACAGGTATGGACATTCACAGAACATGATAAAAATGCACTAAGAACCTTCGAGCAGAAAATACTATGCAAATTCTATGGGTCAGTAATGGAAGAAGAAGGTTGGAGAATACGCTACAATGTCGAATTACAAGAGTTAATACAAGGGTAAAATTTGTGAAATCACAGCAAATACGATGGCTAGGACACTTGGAGAGAATGGCAGAGGATAGAATTCCAAAGGAAATGATGAAAGGTGTGACCGATTCAGCTAGGCGAGAAGGGACACCTAAAAGAAGATGGATTGATTATGTAATAGTCGATCTCACCAGTATGGGAGTCCAGGGGTGGAAAAGAGCAGCAAATAACCGAAAAGTGTGGTGGAAGATTGTTGACACACAGCTCACACAGGACTTTAGCGGTACTGAAGAAGAAGAAGAAGGAGATAGTAGAGAGGAAGTGGAAACTGTTGGGTGGAGGGTTTGGAGACTGTATGTTGAGGCCAGGATAATTACAGGAGTGGAGAATGTATTTTAAGGATAACTCCCATCTATGTAGTTCAGAAAAGCTGGTGGTGGAGGGAACGATCCAGATGGCTTGGGTAGTGAAGCAGCCATTGAAATCAAATATGTAAGGTCACCTGTATTTAGTGCCACAGGGTGGTCTATTTTGCTCTTGACCACAATATGGTGATGGCCATTCATCCTGGTGGACAATTGGTTGGTTCTCAAACCAATATAAAAAGCTGAGCAATTATGGCGACAGAGCTGGTAAATAACATGGCTGCTTTCACAGTTGGTCCACCCCTAATGGGGTAAGCTAAACCTGTGACAGAACTGGAATAGGAAGTGCTGGGTGGGTGGAGTGGGCAGATCTTGCACCTGGGTCTTCCACAGGGATATGAACCTTCTGGCAAGTGGTTGGGATTGGGAGTGGCGTAGAGATGGACTATAATGTTGTGGAGATTGGGTGGGTGGCTGAACATTAATTTAGGAGGGGTGGGAAGTATCTCAGGTAGGATATCCATCACTTCGGGACATGATCATAGATAATCAAAGCACTGGCAAAGGATGTGGTTCAGTTGTTTGAGTCCAGGGTGAAATCACTTCATGAGAGTTATATGGGAGAGTGTAATATATTTGCCCACAACATTTACAAGAAATGGTATAGTGCTCACGTCTCAGCTTCCCATTTTTTTCCGGAGTATCGTTTGCTCCCCCCCCCCCCCTCCCCGCCCTCCTTCCTCGTATTCTCACGTATTTTCCAGTCTTCTATGTATGACATCTACATCTACCTAATTTCGACGAGTGAGCCTAGCTCTAGATATCCTCTACCAAATCACAGACCTCTGCTATATCTCTTATCATCCCACCACATTGTGGCAGCACTGTTCCGTTAGTTAGAAGGCTGTCTAGTCCTGTACCCATCACTGGCTGTGTAGAGAGCTACACTATGTGATCAAAATTATCCGCACGCCCCCTAAAACATACGTTTTTCATATTAGGTGCATTGTGCTGCCACTACTGCCGGGTATTCCAAATCAGCGAGCTCAGTAGTCATTAGACATCGTGAGAGAGCAGAATGGGGCGCTCCGCGGAACTCATGGACTTCGAACGTGCTCAGGTGATACGGTGTCACTTCCGTCATACGTCTGTACGTGAGGTTTCCACACTCCTAAACATCCCTAGGTCCACTATTTCCGATGTGATAGTGAAGCTGAAACGTGAAACGACACGTAAAGCTAATCTGTTCACTGACAAAGACCAGCCGGCCGCTGTGGCCGAGCGGTTCTAGGCTCTTCAGTCCGGAACAGCGCAGCTGCTACGGTCGCAGGTTCGAATCCTGCCTCGGGCATGGATGTGTGTGATGTCCTTAGGTTAGTTAGGTTTAAGTAGTTCTTAGTCTAGGGGACTGATGACCTCAGACGTTAAGTCCCATAGTGCTCAGGGCCATTTGAACCATTTTTTTCGTAATGTGTAACAGATAGACATCTATCCAGACCATCACACAGGAATTCCAAACTGCATCAGGATCCACTGCAAGCACTATGACAGTTAGGCGGAGGTGCGAAAACCTGGTGAGAAAACATGGTTGAGCGGCTGCTCATAAGCCACACATCACGCCAGTAAATGCCAAATGACGCCTCGCTAGGTGTAAGGAGCGTAAAAATTGGACGATTGACCAGTGGAAAAACGTTTTGTGGAGTGTCGAATCACGGTACACTACGTGGCGATACGATGGCAAGCTGTGGATAATGCGAATGCCCGGTGAACATCATCTGCCAGTGTGTATAGTGCCAACGCTAAAATTCGGAGGCGGTGGCGTTATGTTGTGGTCGTGTTTTTCATGGATGGGGCTTTCACCTCTTGTTGTTTTGCGTGGCACTATCACAGCGCAGGCCTACATTGATTTTTTAAGCACGTTATTGCTTCCCACTGTTGAAGAGCATTTTGGGGATGGCGATTACACCTTTCAACACTGTCGAGCACCTGTTCATAACACACGGCCTGTGGCGGAGTGGTTACAAGATAATAACATATCTTTAATGGACTGGCCTGCATAGAGTCCTGACCTGAATCCCACAGAACACCTTTGGGATGTTTTGGAACGCCGAGATCGATACATCTCCTCAGTGCAGCACTCAGTGAAGAATGGGCTGTAATTCCCCAGGAATCCTTCCAGCACCTGATTAAACGTGTGCCTGCGAGCATGGAAGCTGTCATCAAGGCTAAGGGTGGGCCAACACCATACTGAACTCCAGCATTACCGATGGAGGTCGCCACGAACTTTTAAGTCATTTTTGGCCAGATGTCCAGGTACTTTTGATCACATAGTGTATCACAATGAGAAGAATTGCACACTTATGTAGAGGAATAAATTCAGCACCGTGCATATGCTTAAGTTCAGGTATTTTGCAATTGGTACTGTTTCCAGTGACCCATAGTCAGTAGCATAATAGAACAGTAGAAGGTCTCTTTTGATATTTTGTATTCGATAACTAAATTTATTTACATTTGTCACTAACTTCCACCAGTCCTCATTCTTCTGCAAATCTCTGCTTCCTACCCGTGTCACGACTCTGCTACAGACAGGAGCCCACATCATCATCATCATCATCTTGGACAGTTTCCAGCCACTGGCTGGGTCTGTCGGGAACACAAGCCTCTCCATCGTGTTCTGTCTTTCCACCATTCCCCTTCTTCCACCTTCGTCCAGTTCTCTCCTCTTCTCATCACACATTCCTTCACTCCATTCACCCATCTATCTTTTGGTCTTCCTCTGGGCCTCTTCCCCTCCAGTTGCAGATCAAACATCCTCTTTGGAATTCTTCCCTCATCCATTCTCTTCATGTGTCCATACCACTGCAGTCTTGATTTTTCTATCCTGTCCTGTACTTGTTCCTCCTTTAGTCTTTCCCTCACATACAAATTTCGCAATCTGTCTCGTCTTGTTACACCCAACCTGCTCCTCTGGAACTTCATTTCACTAGCCTGTATTCTACTTTTGTCGCTTTTGTGCATTACCCATGTCTCACTTCCGTATGTCAATATGGGGACAAAGTAGGTTCGGTATATAATTCCCTTGGATTTCTGTGGCACCTCCTTGCTCCAAAACAACAAGAGGTGAAAGCCCCATCCATGAAAAACACGACCACAACATAACGCCACCGCCTCCGAATTTTAGCGTTGGCACTATACACACTGGCAGATGATGTGGCCAAATGTGGATATAACTTGTGGAGGGGAAAAACTACAAGTGGTAGAGAACAGGTAGAGAACAATTTACAATGGCGTAGCTGCTTCACCACAGAACCGGCCATCACATTTGGATATCCACATATCCACAGGAGCCCACATCTAAATAAATATTCCGCAAGCTACTGTACAGTGAACTGTGTGGACTATGTCATAGCAGTATTATGGATTGTTTTCTCCTATGCCACTCACATGCATAATGATCGAGTAAAAAGTAAGTGTCTTTATGCCTCTGTATATACCATAACTTCCTCGCGGGATACCTCCTAATATCGTGTCGGACCCCCTTTTGCCTGGTATAGTGCACCAACTCGACGTGTGTGGACTTATCAAGTCGTTGGAAGTCTCCTGCAGAAATATTGAGTCATGCTCCCTCTATAGCTGTCCATTGCGAAAGTGTTGCTGGTGCAGGATTTTGTGCATGAACCGATCTCTTTATTATGTTCCATAAATGTTCAATGGGATCAACGTCAGGCAATCTGGAAGGACAAATCATTCACGCGAATAGTCCAGAATATTCTTCAAACAAATCGCAAACAAGTGTAGTCCAATGACATGACATCATTTTTTGGGAACATGATGTCTATTAATGGCTTCAGATTGTCTCCAAGTAGCCGAACATAACTATTTCCAGTTGACGATCAGTCCATTTGGAACAAATGACCCAATCCATATCGTGTAAACACATCCCATACCATTATGCAGCCACCACCAGCTTGCACAGTGCCTTGTGACAACTTGGGTCCATGGCTTCGTGGGATCTGCGGCACACATCAACCTCATCAGCTTTTACAACTGAAATCGGGACTCAACTGACCAGACCACAGTTTCCCAGTTGACCAAGAGGGGCGCTGGGGGCCATACCGAGCTTTCAGCAAAGGCACTGTAGATGGTCGTCTGCTGCTATAGCCCATTAACCCAAATTTCACCGCACTGTACTAACGGATACGTTTGTCGTACATCTGACGTTGATTTGTGAGGTTATTACACACAGCGTTGCTCATCTGTCAGCACTGTCAACTCTACGCAAACGCCGCTGCTGTTAGTCGTTAAGTGAAGGCCGTCAGCCATGTGTTGTCTTTGGTGAGAAGTAATGCCTGAAATTTGGTGTTCTCGGCACATTCTTGACTCTGTGGATCTCCGAATATTGAATTCTCCAATAATTTATGAAATTAAATGTCCAATGCATCTACGTAGCTCCAACTACTGTTTAGCGTTCGAAGTCTTAATTCCCGTCGTGCGGCCGTAATTACATCGGAAATATTTTCATATGAATCACCTGAGAACAAATGAAAGGTCTGCCAATGAACTGTTCTTTTATACCTTGGGTATGCGATGCTACCAACATCTATATATGTACATGTCGCTATCCTAGGTTTTTTGTCATCTCAGTGTAGGTTTTTTTGGCCAAGGATCCTTGGTGCTGCACCTTTAGTATATAAGAACTACACAAAGAAATTCAGAGGCATAACTCCGACTTTTCAGCGATATTGAATGATTGTCCATAAATATGTTCCTGTATGTGTCCTAATCTCCTTTATCATATGCCCATGATCGCTATGCTAGATATACGATGCCATAATGACATCAGAGTCTTCATAGAATACACTGTGATGTTTGCGAAAAGTCCATAGTATTTTTTTCAAATGGGATATACCGACATAATGCGTCTCTAACAGTGTCACAGAGCTTCCAGCATGCACAATATCCATTGAATCATTTACAATGGCGTAGCTGCTTCACCACAGAACCGCGCACATTTCAGAGCTACTGTAAGAGTAGGAGTAAAGATTTAGGGTTTAAGTTCAGGGTTTCTCATTCTCTTCCCCCATTCCCCTCTCCCCCTAGCACTATTTTACAGTGTGCTCACCTTGATATCATATTTCAGCTAGAGCTGTGGGCAGTGCACATATGTGTAACGGTATTTAACTTTCTTGGAAACAAACCCACCGGTAGGCTACTTACATATTGGTCTGAGATGTAATGTTTGTTAGGTGACATGCAGATGGGATTTGCAGCTGACGCCTGCCACAAAGTTGTCCTGTCGGCTCTTAGTGTTTGGTCTTTCCTTAAGATTCCAGCAAATGAATCTGAGGCCGAAATATGCATTATTCTTCAGCTCGCTCCACATACTTACTACTGGGCATTTTACTGCAGTTCATGCTTCCAATGACAGTGTAGGGATCTATAGTCCTATTATTATGCAATATATATAGTTACGTGCATGTCAACTACAGCTGCACCACAGGTCTTCCTGCCTGCTTGTAGACAACTCCATTATCTGCAAACATCCTACATCTAAAAAAGAATGTACGCCAAAAGCCGCTCTACAATGCATGGTGGTCACATTGCACCAGGATTATCGATTCCTCTTCCACCCCAATCTCACATGCTGATCGAGTAAAAAATGTTTCTTATATACGTATACGTCTCATAATCCACCATTGTGTTTCTGAGAGAAAAATGTCGATTTCTCAGAGATTTTGTGCTTCTGTTACACATTTGAACAGAGTATGCTAATCTATATGATCCTAACAGCATCCACATGATACTTTTACTTCACAGATATGCTATGCAACCGAGCATACGTGGACTCTCACGACTGGTAGACAGCGACCATGTAGTATTGAGCTGTCGAATCAATGTTACTGTTCATCACTACATATCATTTAACCTCTAGCCGGTCTATGTTTGTGTTAACGTTGAGATAGCGGCTGACAGTTACCTCAAAGTTATAGCGGAAATTTTGAATGTGTGGTGAGGTATGGAGATGGGGCTTATGGAAAACTGACATACGTCAAGGGACAGCTAACAATTAAGTAAGGCACATTCTGTCTCGGCGTTCCTGTCTTCGACAGCAGCAGTGTTAGTGCATCAATACTCATTGTGTTTGGTGCTGCTGCATTAAATTTAAGAGCTCGAGAGTCATCACAGACCGTAGTTCTAAAGCACCCAAGTGTCAACAACATTAGTGGTTTGCAGTAAGTTGTATGTGCTGCAATGAGTAGAGTGAGAGTAGATCCGTGTTATTGTCGTGCTTAGGATAATGGGAGCATTGAGATGGAGATGTGCTGTTTGTTATTTCGATTAGTTAGTCAGATCAACAAAAGTTCAATGGGAGGTGGTATACCTACTGTATCAGGCTTTAGACGCAATAAATATGAAATTCAAAACATAAAAAAACGATTATTTGCGAAATACTTTCACATAGTTGCGAACGTCTCCAGTGCTATTTAATTACAGTGACGCTGAGTGTGGTACTCCCTCCCACCATTAACAAATCTTCCTTTAAACTAATCTTCCACGCCATATACATGCATAGCGACGTCCCACCTGATTTCGAAATGTAATTTGTGTATGAAGAAATATTCAGTCACCTAGCAGAACAGTTGAATGAGATAGTTTCCAAAACATTTGTTAGGACTACTTAAGTAAAGTGATGCTATGCAGGGTACTCCCTGCCATCACTAAGAAATGTTCCATTAAAACTACGGTCTTTCACATCACATACATCCCGAACCGAGTTATGAAATGTACTTCTGTATCACTAGCGTTTAGAGAGAATCAAAAATGGAAAAGCCAATTTCCGTGGTTATAAATTAGAGCTTAAAAACCATGTTCTTTTTAGCGGAGGAAGACGTAAACGTTTCCGCCAGACGTTAGGTTGTCGCGTTTTGTCCAAATAGATTAGCTGGTAGTCATTTATAGAAGGCCGTTGCAATAGTACAGGCAGATGATCCATTTCAACGTTAACCAGTTCCGCTTTAGATGGATTTCTTATATTGCTGCTGCACCCACACTTTTTCCTAATGTACTACACGCTCCTGACTGGTAGTAATGGTAAAATATCTCTACAGTATATAGATTTCCCGCTATTAAAGTAATGATTCATGAAGTCATCCTTCTACCGCCAGTTCGTATTACAAGCGACGTGTAATTCTTTTTACTTGTGTAATATGACACGTGGCCATAGGCAGCACTCACATTTACTTTTTCTACCTGTAGTACATCCCAATAAAGAAAACAGTCGCTACTAGTTTCGTGGGATGTACATATTGCAAAGCACTTGTTACCGATCACATAGAACCGTGTGGCACAGGTGGAGACGAGATGATCTTTTCTCAACCCTATGGAAGACTGGATACGTTGACAGAACAATGGTACTGTCTGTCAATACTGTGCTTCGACACTAAAAAATCACGACTCTTCAATGCAGGTCAGGAAGTATTAAGATAACAGTGTAACAAGACCTCTCATATTAAGAGCAGGCCTAAGTGTGACTGATGATGGGAAAAACGAGAAAATAATTCATTTTAACGAATATGCTCTTACTGTAGCTAAAACAGGTCTCTGACACACAGCACACGAGGAAAGACTAGGTCCACATTTAATGCAAGTAGCAGTATGCCTGCAGGGAAAGAATAGTACTCCCATTTCTTCCTGGATGCAGATTTTACAAAGGCAAGGATTCTCAGTGCTCTCACGATCGCTTGGTTTTCCGATGCCGCTTTCAGATTTGCTGGAGGTTTAATGTTAGCTGCATCGTTTGCAGTAATTTTTGCATCTGTTTTCTGACAGACATTATCCATAAAATCCTTACTCTTTGCAAGAAGCACAAACAAGCTCTTGGAAAACCACGCTTGTTCAGCCCACAGGTTGTTCGTTTCATTCTAAAATTTCAAACCTCCTCCACAATGGAAACGCATGGTTTCATCTCTGTCACTGGTCAAAAAGAATCCAGCTTCACTTTGTCAGGACGTTGCTTAATAGCTAAAGACCAACCGCTGAAAGACACCAGTCTCGCACCATATGTTATGTATTTAGGGTGAGATAACTTAATTTCTTGCACATCACACGCTGAACTGTACAACGATGCAACTCAGGAGATGGACGTGTGAGTACCTCCATTATTCACAGGTTAAAAGTATCATACAAAAGATACAGTAAGACCTACCACAGATACACTTTTACGGATACACCTCCTCAACACCTACAGACTTGTATTGTGTTACAAACGACCTGCTGTCAAAACTCCCTTCATATATATCCTACTCTAAAGATCTCAGATGCAGACACTGCTGCTCACGTGATCATGATGCCATTTCTGGTCACGTAGTCTAAATTTACTTGTAACGGGAGTACATTTGTAAACAACAAGCGCAATTTCGCTATTTTTCTGTATGTCTGTGTATTAGTTTCTTGTGGGGAGCCCCCAGTCCCTACCCCAGACCTGCCACTGGTGAATCCACCTTCAGACAGTGCCCTGGATGTACGGTGGGTGAATTCACCTTCGAAACCTACTCCAGACCTGCTGCTGTTGAATCCACTTTCAGACACTGCCCTGGACATATCATGGGTAGATTCTCCTTTGAAACCTATCCCAGCTATAGAGCATAGTGGATCCATCTTCGAACCCTATCATGGACGTAACGTGTGGTGGATCCACATTTGAATTCTATCCTGCTCATAACGTGAGGGGAATCCACCTTTGAATTCTATCCGGGACCTACCCCCCTGTACTGCGATGATTCCCGAGCTGTTAATTTTAATGCAGCAGCAAACACAGTGAGTATTGATGGGCTAACAGTGCTGGAATGCCGAGATGGAGTGCGCTGGGCTTAGCCATCAGCTGCCCTTTAATATGTCAGTTTCCTGCGCGGCTTTTCTCACTATTTGAACGAGCCCCACCTTTGTATCTCACCACACATTCTCAATTTCAGCTATAACTTTGAGGTCATTGTCAGCAGCTGTCCCGACAGTAACACGTACAGATCCGTTTGTGGTTAAATGATGCATGGTGATGAATAGTAACATCAATTCAACAGTTCGATACTACATAGTCCCTGTCTTCCAGTCATATGAGTCCATGTCTGTTCATGTTACGTAGCTGATCTGCGAAGTAAAAGCATCACGTTGATGCTTTTAGGATTGTATGCATTGGCATACTCCACTGAAATCTGTAAGGGAAAGAAAAAATGTTTGGGAAAGAACGATGTATTTTTCCTGGAAACATAAAAGTGTATTAGGGTTATGTTTGGAAACATACAATAGTCAGTTTTTACTCGATCAGTGGGTGAGATTGGAATGGAAGGGTAATCGATAGTACTGGTGTGATATACCCTTTACCATGCACTGTAGAGCATCTTGCGGCGCATTTTTTTTTAGATGTAGGATGTTCACAGGTGATGGAGTTGTCTACAAGAAGGTGGGAAGACCTGTGGCGGGGCTGGTAGTTGACCTGAAAGTAACTATATTTGTTGCACAATAATAGGACTGTAAATCCCGTACACTGTCATTGGAACCATGAACTGCAGGAAGAACCTGGAGCGAGCTGAAGGAGAATGCATGTATCGGGCTCGATTCATTTGCTGGAATCTTAACGGAAGTAACCTGAACACTTAGAATTGATAGCCCTAACGTATGTGTGGCAGGCGAGCAGCTCCAAATCGCGACGGCATGCCACCTATCAAATATTACAACTCAGACCAACGTCTAAGTACTGGTGGGTTTGTTTTTAAAAAATAAATTAAGTACCTTTACACACAAGTGCTCTGCCCACTACTCTAGCTGGAGTACGATATCATGGTCAGCCCACTCTGAAATAGCGCATTTGGGAGGAGGATGGGGGAGGGGGGAATGAACAACTCGGATTAAACCCTAAATCTTTCCCCCCTCTCTTGCAGTAGCTCTGAATTGTGTGTGCTTGTGCGAAGCTGATGCACCAAAGTAGACGATTCAGTGGATAGTGTGCCTGTTGGAAGCTCTGTGACAGTGTTAGAATTGCATTATGTTGGTATATCCTATTTGAAAAGAAGACTATGTACCGGGTGATCAAAAAGTCAGTATAAATTTGAAAACTGAATAAATCACGGAATAATGTAGATAGAGAGGTACAAATTGACACATATGCTTGGAATGACATGGGGTTTTATTAGACACAAAAAAATACATAAGTTCAAAAAATGTCCGACAGATGAAGCTTCATCTGATCAGAGTAGCAATAATTAGCATAACAAAGCAAGACAAAGCAAAGATGATGTTTTTACAGGAAATGCTCAATATGTCCACCATCATTCCTCAACAATAGCTGTAGTCGAGGAATAATGTTGTGAACAGCACTGTAAAGCATGTCCGGAGTTACGGTGAGGCATTGGCGTCGGATGTTGTCTTTCAGCATCCCTAGAGATGTCGGTCGATCACGATACACTTGCGACTTCAGGTAAGCCCAAAGCGAATAATCGCACAGACTGAGGTCTGGGGACCTGAGAGGCCAAGCATGACGAAAGTCGCGGCTGAGCACACGATCATCACCAAACGACGCGCGCAAGAGATCATTCACGCGTCTAGCAATACTTCGTTTTTTTATGGTTCTAATAAAACGCCATGTCATTCCAAGCATGTGCGTCAATTTTTACCTCTCTATCTACATTATTCCGTGGTTTATTAAGTTATCAAATTTATACTGACTTTGTGATCACCCGGTATTTCTCGCAAAATGCTGTGCATTCAGCTCAGACTCTTATACCATGATGCCTCGTATATCTAGTGTAGCGGTCATAGAAATACAATAAAGAAGATTAGGACACGTGCAGGGACATAATTATAGGCAATCATTCGATATGGATGAACTGCAGGTGTTATGCCTCTGAATTTCTTTGTGCAGTTCTCGCATAATAAAGTTGCAGCAGCAAGACTTCCTTGGCCAACGAGAAATCTATATGTGACGTAGCGATCGTAGAGGAGATTAGGGTGTATTATAGAGACGTACAAATATTCATTTTTACTCGATCATTATGTATGCGAGTGGAACAGGGACGAAAAAATCAGTAATACTGCTACGACATAGTCCACACTGTGCACTGCACAGTGATTTGCGGACTATGTGTTTAGAAGTAGATTGCTGTCTATAGCAGGGTTCGACACCGTTGGACTATAGCAATTTGCGCAAGCCTGACTACAAACAGCACCGGCAGGAAACAGTACCAGTTTAAAATACCTGAACGTAAGCGTAGTGGTGAATTTCCTCCTGTTCGTTAGCGTGCTACTTTTCTACTTGTGCTACCTCTCTACATAGCCAGTGAGAGGCATAACCAGCTTCTAACTAAACTACTAAAGGAACAGTGCTGTCGCAACGTGATAGGATTTTAAGAGAATTAACAGGGGTTTGGAACTTGGCTGACGATATCTAGAGCCAACCTCACTCATCAAAATCAAGTAGATGCAGATAACATATTTCGAAGACTGGAAGATTCGTGAGAAAGTTGGGGGTGGGGGGAGGGGGGTAAGTGATATTCTCACAAAAGGGGAGCTCACGGGAGAGCTGTATCCGCTTCTTGTAAGTGTTTTGAGCATATCTATTGCTCCCACGTAGCTCCCGCGAAGTGAGTGCAGTGAGAAAAATTAGGGGCTAATATGAAGGTTTCTACCGATTGGTATTTAGCAATATAAGTTTCGTCCTTTGTTTTCTCGATAAAGAAGGGACAACATTCTTCTGTGAGTTTTGTGTGGCTGTAAACGGATGAACTGACATCTTATTAGGTACACAATGTTTACATTTTTGGCTCGGATAAAGACCTTTGAATAAAGTTACAGCCGGCCGCGGTGGTCTCGCGGTTCTAGGCGCGCAGTCCGGAACCGTGCGACTGCTACGGTCGCAGGTTCGAATCCTGCCTCGGGAATGGATGTGTGTAATGTCCTTAGGTTAGTTAGGTTTAAGTAGTTCTAAGTTCTAGGGGACTGATAACCACAGCAGTTGAGTCCCATAGTGCTCAGAGCCATTTGAGCCAATAAAGTTACAGCACTGCTCTGCAGCTGAAAAATTTTGACCGACAGACAAATTTTCCGCACGCCAGAAACAAGCGAATGGATGTACCAGCTATGAAAGTGAGTTCTAACATATTTGTATTATATTTAATGTGCGTGAAGTGATGATTATGTAATAAATGAAGCTACACATGTAGCCTGAAGCAGTGTGTAGCATCAAGGTAAACAGACAAAAGTTTTCAATGTTTTTTTCTATGACTTGCGGGAGAAAACGTTAAATATAGCCAACACTGAGTTGACTTGTAATTTAGCATTTTCTTTCAACTGCTCAGTTATGGAACATAGTGACGTTACTTCTACAATTATTAATAATCCTCTTCTAAGTCAAAATAGAGACTTCGTGACTGAGAAGTCTGGGTGGGTAGTACACATTCTTTCGAGAGTTTGTCTGTCTATAAATGGATGGATTGACGCCTTAGGCACACTAAATTTACATTGTTCACTTGTAGATAAAATCCAGTGAATAAGGTTATGGAATTACTCTCCAGCACAAAAATTGTGACTGGCAGACAGACATTCTTTCTGCATGCAATTCACGAATGGTTCTTGTTGCAGAAGAAAAACAAGTATTCTTGGTGACACCATGGAGTGACAGAGAATATATCTGATCGCTACGATAGTGAAACTTAAAAAACGAAGAGAGTATAACTGAAACCTATTCTGTTGAAATGACAGAAAAAATTCTACAAATACCTGGGCTCCTTCGAGCCAGGTTGGCAGAAGTTCATGGGAGAGCTAGGCTCCAGGTTATGACATTATTCATTATTTGGCGAGTGGTTCACGTTTATTCAAAATGGTTCAAATGGCTCTGAGCACTATGGGACTTACCATCTGAGGTCATCAGTCCCCTAGAACTTAGAACTACTTAAACCTAACTAACCTAAGGGCATCACACACATCCATGCCCGAAGCAGGATTCGAACCCGCGACTGTAGCTGTCGCGCGGTTCCATACTGAAGCGCCTAGAACCCCTCGGTCACGGCGGCCGGCTTCACGTTTATTTGACAATTGAAAAAACAATAGTAAAACACGATGATAGCAATATGATACGTGGCTAACACAATGGTTTTGAATTACAGACCTAAAATTATCGTGGTCTCTTAAGAGACTTGACAAGTTTAAGGCAAAAATTTTTGAAGGTCAAATGTTGCAACGACTTTCACAAATTTAGTACAAATAAAATGTTTAAAATACTTTAAGTGTCTCAGCTAATAGATGGTTTTAGATTACAGACCAAAATTTAACATGGTACTTTAAGAGAGCTGACAAACGTAAAGCAAGATTTTTAAAAGTCAAATCTAACAACGACTAGCACCAATTTAGTTACGAGTAAAATGTTTAAACAAATTTAAATATCAAAGCTAACAGAATGGTTTTAATATAAATCGAAATTTAAACCGGTCGTTTAAGAGAGCAGACAAACTTCAACGATACAAGAGCCCCGGCCGACTAAGGAGATCTTGACACAGAAAGGGCACGGCATCAAAAGAGATCCAAGCTAAAGACAAAAATACGCGAACTCTTAAAAGCTTTAGGCCCACGCAAATTAGCGAAGAAAAGACTTAACCCCAGGTTCTCATTTAAAATGGTCAAAAATTCGATTTTCCTTTTATTGCATTGTTAAGGTATATGTCTCTAGAGTGTTTGGACGAAAAGGTTTTTTAACCCGTGCGTTACAAAATTTTCTACAGCTAACTGTTCGAAGCAGCGTGACGGCCGCCGTGGGGCGCTCTCAGCTGGAGACGCCCGGCTCAGGCAGAAAACTTGTCTCGCCGTGGCGCACTTTCACAAAATGTTTATATTGCAGTACTCGTGCAAACAGACTCGTTGACAACTTGTGCAGGCTGCCGAACCCAGCATATCAAGCTCAGCCAGATCGCCAAGAAGAACGAGGGAATTGCTCTCCAGGAACAATTCGAGTTAGAAGAAAGATTGATATACGGCCTTGGAATTGCAGACTAAACATAAGTAACGACAACATCTGTTTTGGTCAAATTCTGGTCAAAATTGGTCAAAGCATGATGTTTTGTCCTCCATATTAGATTATCTGTTTTGAATTTTGAAGATCTGTCTTCAGATTTGTGTTCACCTACATTAAAAATGTATACCGTGTAGTTTCTATGCAAATTAAACCAATAATGCATATAAAAGTTTTCCCTAAACCTTAAACAGGTTGTTCTGGAGAAGCTATTTTCAAAACTACGTGTGTCATAAAATAAAAACTGTTCAACCTGTTAACTTCTATCTTTGACTCCCAAAAAGTGAAAATTTTTCTTGGGAGCTTATACCGATAATATACGAAATTCGTTAATATTAACTATTTTTTGTAAAGCCGTAAGTAGTGAAACAAACCCCCAAAAATCGAATTCAAAGTTCTAGTTGACTCCATAACGTGAAATTTAAGGTGAATTCATTGTGGTTTGGTATAAGCTCCCACAAATTTAATGTAATATCGACTGATGTTATCCATTTTTCATTTCAGATGACTGCTGACGTGCTACACTGTACGCAGTCTGCTTATTTCAAAGGCGCAGGCTCTTGATCAAGCCACAATTATGGGCACAATTTTGTATTTTTTTTGTATTGGAAATCTACACTATGTGATCAAAAGTATCCGGACATCTGGCTGAAAGTAACTTACAAATTCGTGGCGCCCTCCATCGATAATGCTGGAATTCAGTATGGTGTCTTGATGACAGCTTCCTCTCTCGCAGGCATACGTTCAATCAGGTGCTGGAAGGTTTCTTTACCGGCGTGATGTGTGGCTTATGAGCAGCCGCTCGACCGTGATCCAGGTTTTCTCACCTCCCGCCTATCTGTCATAGTACTTGCAGTGGATCCTGATGCAGTTTGGAATTCCTGTGTGATGGTCTGGATAGATGTCCGCTTATTACACACTACGACCCTCTTTAACTGTCGGCGGTCTCTGTCAGTCAACAGACTAGGTCGGCCTGTACGCTTTTGGCTGAACGTGTCTCCTCATGTTTCCACTTCACTATCACATTGGAAACAGTGGACCTAGGGATGTTTAGGAGTGTGGAAACCTCGCGTCCAGACGTATGACACAAGCAGCACCCAATTGCCTCACCACGTTTGAAGTTCGTGAGTTCCGCGGAACGTCCCATTCTGCTCTCTCACGATGTCTAATGACTACTTGAGGTCGGTGATATGGAGTACCTGGCAGTAGGTGGGAGCCCAACAAACCTAATATGAAAAAGGTATGTTTTTGGGGGTGTGCGGATACTTTTGATCACATAGTGTAAATTAAAGTTCGTAGTATGATCAACTATAATCCCCAAACAGATTATTTGTATTTCTTTTCTGCGTCTAAAACTTTACCTATTTTTTGCTCATTTAAAAGAGAACTTGTCCTTAACTGGAACAGCGATCACGGTGCCATGTGTCGTACAGTTGCTTCAGGCAAGGTAACGACAAGGGCGCATCGCAAATGCTGTCTAATAATATCGTGCCGCCGGTGCGCTCACGCTTGTCAGGCTGGGCCAATTGCACGCAGACTGCAGAAAGAGTAGCCGACCCAGTGCTTCTGGAGCAGCCTTGATCGAGGCAGCATCTCATTACATGCAAACGCTCTGGCACGTGCGGTATGGTGATGACGTAGCATGTTCCGCGGTACGTTGTTAAATAAAAATTGTTTAATGCTGAATAACCGTGTAATTTATTAGACTATGGTGACTGTTTGATCGGTATTTTTCTGTGTGTCTTCGCGAAAAAAGTACTATTGTGGAATACTAGGAAAAATTTTTTAAAACCGTACCTAGATCGGTGTGCTGACAGAAGATATACTGCAGAAATTTTTTCTACATTCACAGTAAAGTATTTATGTACAACTTCTCTAAAAATCGGTAAAATTATTCCAAAGCTATAAATAGAGTCATATATTGAGGTGACTGCTGGAAATGTATGGTGGTGGTGTTTACAAGCGTGTATTGATGAGTGCCTTAATAAGAAATCAGTATATAAAATCGATCCACAAAACCAGTATTTATGTATGTCTTCTTAAAAAATTGAAGAAATTAGTCACAAAACCAGTATTTACATTTATCTTCCTAGAAAGTGGAGGAAAATAGCAGCGCAACCCATATTTACGTGTATCTTGAAGGGGGAGGGGAATCAGTAAAATAGGAATGAAATGTGCACCATCTTAAAAATTGGTAGAAATTACCCACAAACACATAAATAGCGTCATATGTTGCAGAAAATAGTATGGGTGCTGAACATTCGTGAAAACTAGGCCAATATCGCTGGATGTCATACTATGCTGGAAATTTGCAATATCACCTGAATTTACCGATGTTGCTGTTGCTCCAGTGAGATCCCCGTTAAGAATGCCAGTCTCGGGGATGCTAAAGATCAAAGGGACAGTGAGAGGCATAATTTTCTTTTATTCATAAGTTACCATCATTGAAATGACAGATACCACTTAAAGTTAAAAGCATTTAACACCTGGGAAAACATGAACCAGCCATCTTGCCCATAAATTATGGCAATTAACGTGACAGTTGTTATCCATTAATTATGACCTAAACAAACAAAACATGCACCCAAGTGAAAGTTCGTTTACGTAAGGATCAATAAATTAGGCTAGCGCCACTGGGCAGCTGTTTACTTAAGAGATCAGAGGATTGTTCTAAACCTGGCCTTCCCCTATGACTGCAGGTAACACCACTATTGAATTTGTTGAGTAGTTTCTGGCATGCAGTGTGTGCGATTCAAGAAAGTTTTTCTGTAGTTATATTGCAGTGTTGGTGAAGTAACTGTTAATGAAACTGGCCATTTTTCTTGGGTAACAGACTAACTTCATACATATTGTTTCGTATTTTTGATAGAAATTTAGAACTTTCTGCCGCTATGTTTGCGTTTTAGAGAGCTGAGGTATTTAAGGAGTTGAGAAACTTTCCTAATTCCTACCCTGGCCATATTATCTTTTCTGTGCCTCCAACAGAACATAATTCTTTTGGGAATGTTTCCTCAACTCCTGTTAACTCGCCACCTTTAGTTTATTAGGATCGAGCTATCAAACGTGAGGAGCCTCCTGATCTGATTTGATTTTCTTTGACCTGCTTTCGTTATTTTCATTTACCGTGGATAATTATTACAATCCCTTGCAATGGTGTGGAACTAGTCAGTTCTACCTTTTTGTTTCGTTTTGTTTTGTTACGAGAAGACAACTGAAATTATACTCTGATTTCGTGCGATATTTGTTCCATAGCTACGACACTGCAGTGCCTTTGTTGTCCTGAATTGCGATCCAGTGTTCCTTCAACATGCATATATGTCCGAAGGAACATTGCATCGTACTTCTGAAAACACAGGCACTGCAATATTGTATTTATCCACCAACACTGGATTTTCAATTAAAATGTTGTCCCTGTACGGGAATGTTCGTAATGGATGCACTAGTAAAGGTTGTGGACACATGATTGACGACATATACAGGATGGTCAATTGAAAGTGACCGGGCCAAATATCTCACGAAATAAGCGTCAAACGAAAAAACTACAAAGAACGAAACTCGTCTAGCTTGAAGGGGTAATCCAGATGGCGCTATGGTTGGCCCGCTAGATGGCGCTGCCATAGGTCAAACGGATATCAACTGCGTTTTTTTTAAATAGGAACCCCAAATTTTTATTACATATTCGTGTAGTACGTAAAGAAATATGAATGTTTTAGTTGGACCACTTCTTTCGCTTTGTCATAGATGGCGCTGTAATAGTCACAAACGTGTAAGTACGTGGTATCACGTAACATTCCGCCAGTGCGGACGGTATTTGCGTCGTGATACATTACCCGTGTTTAACTGGACCGTTTACCAATTGCGAAAAAGGTCGATATCGTGTTGATGTATGCCTATTGTGATCAAAATGCCCAACGAGCGTCTGCTGTGTATGCTGCTCGGTATCCTGGTCGACATCATCCAAGTGTCCGGACCGTTCGCCTGATAGTTACGTTATTTAAGGAAACAGGAAGTGTTCAGCCGCATGTGAAACGTCAACCACGACTTGCAACAAATGATGATGCCCAAGTAGGTGTTTCAGCTGCTGTCGCGGCTAATCCGCACATCAGTAGCAGACAAATTGCGCGAGAATCGGGAATCCCAAAAACGTCGGTGTTGAGAATGCTGCATCAACATCGATTGCACCCGTACTATATTTCTTTGCACCAGGAATTGCATGGCGACGACTCTGAATGTCGTGTACAGTTATGCCACTGGGCAAAAGACAAATTACGGGACGATGATAGATTTTTTGCACGCGTTCTATTTAGCGACGAAGCGTCATTCACGAACAGCGCTAACGTAAACCGGCATAATATGCACTATTGGGCAACGGAAAATCCATGATAGCTGCGACAAGTGGAACATCAGCGACCTTGGCGGGTTAATGTATGGTGCGGCATTATGGGAGGAAGGATAATTGGCCCCCATTTTATCGATGGCAATCTAAATGGTGTAATGTATGCTGATTTCCTACATAATGTTCTACTGATGTTACTACAAGATGTTTCGCTGCATGAGAAAATGGCGATGTACTTCCAACATGATGGATGTCCGGCACATAGATCGCGTTTTGTTGAAGCGGTATTGAATAGCATATTTCATGACAGGTGGATTTCTTTCTGTAGGGAAAGTTGAAGGATATTTGCCATCGTGATCCACCGACAACGCCTGACAATATGCGTCAGCGCATTGTCAACTCATGTGCGAACATTACGGAAGGCGAACTACTCGCTGTTGAGAGGAATGTCGTTACACGTATTGCCAAATGCATTGAGGTTGACGGAGATAATTTTGAGCATTTATTGCATTAATGTGGTATTTACAGGTAATCACGCTGTAACAGCATGCGTTCTCAGAAATGATAAGTTCACAAAGGTACAACCCAAATAACATATACAAACGTACCTATGTTCTGTATTTTAATTTAAAAAACCTACCTGTTTCCAACTGTTCATCTAAAATTGTAAGCCACATGTTTGTGACTATTACAGCGCCATATATGACAAAGCGAAGAAAGTGGTCCAACTAAAACATTCATACGAAGACAGTAACTTGTTCTCGGAAGAACAGTTACTGTTGATGACCGTGCAGCTGTTCCCTGGAACCTGTCGGCAGCTGAGGTTTTCAGTTAGTCATCATTTAAAAAATTCATATTTCTTTACGTACTACACGAACACGCAATAAAAAATGGGGGTTCTTATTAAAAAGAAAACAAAAAAAAAACGCAGTTGATATCCGTTTGACCTATGACAGCGCCATCTAGCGGGCCAACCACAGCGAGATCTGGTTTCCCCTTCAAGCTAGACAAGTTTCGTTCTTTGTAGTTTTTTCGTTTGACGCTTATTTCGTGAGATATTTGGCCTGGTCACGATCAATGGACCACCCTGTAGAAGTTTTGACCTGTTCGTCAGTGGTGCTTGAATAGCGTAATTGTAAGGCGATCGCCCGAGATAAGCGGGAAATCCGGGTTCGAGTTCCGGTCTGGCACAAAGTTTCACTGTCATTATTCTGTTATACAGCTGATGGTTATCTATATTCGCAACTACGATTACATCTCACGCATTATGTCATAGCTCTTGGTGCAGGTAGGAATGTGTTTGTATTACTGAAGAAGACACAGTCTCTCCTGTTGATTCCCTTATGGTATAGGCGGGGGAGGGGGGGGGGGGGGCAGGGGGTTGTTATCGTCCCCCCAGGGCGGAATCTGCCGCGGTAATATCGCAGATCCGAGTAATGGCCACTTGTCCTGTCACTCGCCGCTAATAGCCGTCAGCTAACAAGACATCGTACTTTATGGCCCCCATTCACTGTCAGGAGAAGTCTACAGACGCAGCCTGACACTAAGCAGCGGTCTACTTTCCCTGGGGCCCACCTTTCCATCATACCAGCTATTGGCTACTTCTGATGCCCGTTGCCTGCGTTCTTTAATCTGGTTTCAAGGCATTTTCCACACAGCAGTACTAAAGCCTGTGTGTCTCTCTATGCAGACATTTTAATAATTTCTGTTACCTGTCGTATTTACAACTCCAAAAAGCTTCAAGCGCCATTCGTTTCCATCTCTGACTTCAAAACTATACAGTGTGGCGGGAATATGTGAGTAAATTTTTATGTGTTTGGTTTGGACACAAATAGCCAAGTGTGGGCTATTTTAAGATGAGAAAAGTAGTAGTGATGGAAGTTTCGCTTTTGTGAAGACAATGAACTCTTTTTGAGGAGTAGTGGGGCTGAAATTGCCGTCCAGTCACCCCACTACAGTTTTGTAAAATCAGTTTCATCGAATGGAGTTGGTTCCTTCAGTAAGGAATGAGCTGCGGCAGATTCATTTCCTCGTTGTGATCGAGCCCGAGCTGGTCATTTGCTGTGCCCAATGAGCTCGATGTTGGTGCTACGTCAATTCAAACCTCCATTTATTTGAAATTCTGGAAAGAAAATATAAAAAATTACAGAGAGAGATGAGTAATCCGCAGCCGGCCGATGTGGCCGAGCGGTTCTAGGCGCTTCAGTCTGGAAACGCGAGACCGCTACGGTCGCAGGTTCGAATCCTGCCTCGGGCATGGACATATGTGATGTCCTTAGGTTAGTTAGGTTTAAGTAGTTCTAAGTTCTAGGGGACTGATGACCTCAGATGTTAAGTCCCATAGTGCTCAGAGCCATTTGAACCATTTGAGTAATGTGCAACGTCCGCAAAACCCAAAAATCAGGAAATATAGAGTCGTGTGAACCAGGATATAAGCACAGTTGGAGACTCTTGTATGACTTGCCCGTCGTTGTGGCCGAGCGGTTCTAGGCGCTTCAGCCCGGAACCGCACTGCTGCTACGGTCGCAGGTTCGAATCCTGCCTCGGGCGTGGATGTGTGTGGTGTCCTTAGGTTAGTTAGGTTTAAGTAGTTCTAAGCGTAGGGGACTGATAACCTCAGATATTAAGACCCATAGTGCTTAGAGCCATTTTTGAACTTGCACATCGAAGAAGCAATCAGCTAAGTGAAAGAACAATACACAAAAATAAGAAAAATAGTTTCATGTGCCATCGCTGAGGGTTGCAGACGACACTGCTATCAGGTCGAAAGTGATGAAGATTAACAAGAACTGTTGAATAGAAAAGATAAGCTGCTCGTTTGCGTTCCACTTAAACCTCAACACAGTAAGACTAAGATAAGAAATTTGATAATATACCCTGTAAAGAAACTCATTAGAAGGGCTTACTGTCACAATGTTAGTAGTACCAGTACATGCACTCACTCTTTCACTGGTGCACGACTCTTCGTCTCAGTAGTATGAGCGGCATTCAAAAAGCAATGCAACACATTTTTTTCTGAAAGGGGGTTCATTTTGTTTAGGATTCCCATACACCTCATTATTACCCACTCTTTTGGCTGCAAAACCCTATTTTGCAACAATCTCCATTTAATGTGACGGCCTTACGCCATATTACTGGGAAGTCCTGTATGCCTGCATGGTATCACTACTTCCGTCGTCCACGTATTGCTCCCCGCAGAGAGCATCCTTAACTGGACCAAACATAGAAATCGAAAGGTGCGAAATCCGAGCTGTAGGGTGGATGGGGACGAACAGTCCAGTGAAGTTTTTTGAGCTCTTCTCGGGCGCGCAGACTTGTGTGAGGCCTTGTGGTGTCATGGAGAAGGAGAAATTAGTGGGCATCCCACACAAATGGTCCTTGGTTACTGTTTATGTTCTTCTGTCAGGGAGCGAGGAATACCTTTGAGTACCCCAATTGGTGGGCGAGTGTGTCAGCACTACCAACAGACTCATGCAATTGTGCGGCGAGGTGCTTGATTGTGATCCGGTGATGTCCTCGAATGAGAGTATCCGCACGTTCCAACAATGCAGGAGTCACACCTGTGTGCAGCTGGCGGGCACGTAGAAGCTCGGACAAGTCTGCGTGACCTTGTTGTGATGATAACAGACGCCTCACCCAACGACTCACCGCGCTTTGGTCCACTGCTAGGTCTCTGCATGAGATGCTCTGGTTTTCTGCCAAAAAAATGACAGCTCTCTGCTTGGAACGCATCTCCATTTCAGACGCTACGTATAGAGCCGCCATGTATCGGAGTTTCGTGAAATATATAGGGGCTGAAGCGGGAATAATAGTCCCACAACCAATTCTGGATTTTTTCAACCAAAATTGGCCGAGAGAAAAATCTGTCGCATTACTTATTGAACCCCGCTCGTAAAAAATGGTGTGCTAAAGGACAGCACATTGCATCACAGGAGCAACTGGGAATTGGAGTTGGCAGCGAAGCCAACCTTACTGCTTACAAACATCAGTTTACACGACTATCAAATATGTAATCTTTAGTACAAGGTGTTGTGACTGACAATTCGCAATTTTTCACAAACACAACTTTTATTGATGTAAGTTCACAAGGTTGATGACTGAACAACAAAAGAAAGGTAACAATACCGATGCCAGTAAAGTCTCCTAATTGAGGCAAACAAAAGTTCACTTCTAATTTTCCACAAAGGTTCGTGGTAACACAAACACAAACACAAACACACACACACACACACACACACACACACACACACACACACACAAACTAGTAAAAGTCCAATTCAGAGAGGAAGACCTAATTTTCAACGGTCGCAGTACACGAGGTCGGCATCTGGTGTGAACTGAACTTTGGGGCTGGTTCTAGGCTCTAAACAGCTGTCTCCAGCCAATCAGGTTTTGGCGTAGAGATACTTCCTGCAGGCCGTGGTTCGAGCTTCCCCTGCAGGAAGTAGTGCTCGGAACGTCTGTTTCCATTATCTTGTATGTAAATAGCAGGTGTTTACCATGGTGCTTTTGGTACGCCTTGGGCTTAGACAACCTCGTCCTCTGTGGTGTAGTATGGGTTGCCAGGCCTCAGGGGCTACCTTGGCTCTGGTATAACACAAGGTATTCTTTATTCCAGAAAATTAAAACTCTGGCGTCTTAAGTAACCAAGGTAAAAATGTGTTCTAGGCCTGAAGTGGAAATTTAATTTCAGCTTCGCCACATACATTAAATATTCCTTTACTCGAGTGATTATATGCTGTCTGAAAGTGATACTGAAGAACGTCATAATGTTGTGGAGGGTGCCTGCAGTTTCAAAGTGATATTGAAGAACGCCATGATGCGAAGGGTCCATGCAGTGACAAACCGTGGATATGATCCCGTCTCTATAAATTTTGACAGATGATGCAATGAAGACACTGATGGCCATTAAAATCGCAAAAACATTGAGGATAACAAATAATGAAATTTTTCTTGTTGTGCAAATACAGAAGATTACATGATTAAATGTGTGAAATTCATTAAACAGAACTGCCACCTATGGCGGCAACGTCGGTTACTACACCGCAGGCATCGAGTTGACCTGTGCGATGATGCTGCTGCAACTCTATGCGAGAGTTCACCAATCGTAATTTATGGCCAGTGGTGGCGTGCCGGTTTCTCGGCAACCAAATGTTTTCAGTGGGCGAGAGATCTGGAAAACACGTTGGCCAGGACAACAGTCCGACACCGTCTTCATCCAGGTAAACCAAGACAGTGCAGCTAACACGCACTGTTACGTTTCCTTTTTTAAAAAGGTGACGTCACAGAGGCATCGAAGCTGCGACCCAGCCTTACACTTTAAACACAGCCCTACATCAGAATGTACGAGAGTCATTTCAAAGGTCCTGCACACTGCGCAAGCGCAACCGTTACGTTGGCGTGACCCAGTTCCCAGTTGAAATTCACGTAAGTTGTGAGCGAGACTTTGGGCGTGACGGTCGTATATGTGTTTGCTGGTTCGCGTGACTGTGTGTCGTGAGTACCCCAGTTTTAAAATGGAAGCCGAAACCGAGTCACGTTGGATTACAAGTAGTGACCAGCGTACCTACATCAAAATCGAATCTCTGCGGGGCAACAACCCAACAGAAATTTACAACGCTTTGAGAGAGGTGTATGGGAATAGTGTAATGGATAATAGCACAGTATCACGGTCGTCTGCTCGTTTTCTTGAAGATCGGGCAAGCGCTGAGGACAACCCACCACACGGAAAGCCATGAACTGCAACGAATTACACCCCTCAGGTTATTGTTAATGACATTTTGAGAGAGGGTTGACGAAAAAATAGAAAATTGCTTATGAGACCAGAATGTTTGTCACTTCAGTCTACAGAATCATAACTGAAAAGTTGAAGATGAGAAAAGTTGCTGCCAGCTGGGTTCCACATAATCTGAATGAAGAGTAGAAAGCAGGTCACAAAATAATCTTAGGAGAATTGCTTCAACGTTATCGAACAGAAGGATCGTTGTATCTGATGAAACCTGTATACGAGATTCTGAGCCAGAACTAAAGTCCCAGTCGTCACAAGGGTAGAGTTCCGATTCTCCACTCCCGAAAGAATTCCGCCGCCAACAATCAAAATTGCAACTGATGACAATCTTTGTGTATGACATGAGTGGAGTCATAGCTACAAACAGAGTGGCCCAGGGACATCTGTAACAGGCGCATACTACAAGCAAAACGTTTTGCTCCCCAAAATTCGTCAAAGAAGGCCTGGCATACTTTCAGCTGGTATCCTCATTTTGCACGACAATATTGCCTTACCTATGAGAGAAACGCTCAACAAATATGGATTCGAACTACTTCCCACCATACTGTGATTTGTTTCCGAAATTGAAAGAACAGCTCCGTAGAGAAGTTTTTATACAGCAGATGAAACTTCCATTGACTTGACGCGAGTAATGAGACAGGTCAACAATGAAGGTGCCCTATACCGAATACAGAAGTTGCCAAAACTTTGGGAAGTTGTCAAAAGCAAGAATGGAGATTATATTAAAGGACTCTAAAGGCATTTTTCAAAATAAATTATTTTCTTCGATTCTATCTTACAGTGTGAAGAACTTTTGAAATTATCCTCGTATTTCATGCTGTTCAGACTACTGGCTGTGCGTACCAGAGGTGACCGTGTTCTGTACTCGATGGCCTCCATACTATCACACGAGGTGTTCGGCTCTTATGACGATGACGAATGCAGTATGGCAACGTTAGTTCTCCTCAGAGCCCCACATACGGATACAACCATCGTGATACTGTACGCAAAACCAGTACTCGCCTGGAAAGACGACGTGGTGCCACTGCTGTGTCCAGCGTTGTCGTTGGCGCATCACTGTCGGCGCGCCTCTCTCTGTTGCTGTGTCAACGGAAACCGTAACAATGGTCGCCTTGCTGACAGTCCGTCAGCTCTGTCCGTGTGTATACTTGTCTTGTTGCAAACGAGCGCATTTTCTGACTCGAACTTCATGATCTAGCTGTACGATGTTTTACAGTCAAGCGAACAATAAGTCAGTCCTCTCGAATACTAGTCGCATGGGACCGATGACTTCATGCGTGGCGTTGAGTATAAACCTCTTGAGCCGGTTATCTCCGTATTCGAATAACAGTCATAGGATCCAAACCTAAGGGAGCAACAATACAGCAGTAAGATAAACCACTGGCTCTCTAAGTTACAACCACGCTACTGTCGATTTTATTGACATGTACTTTTAGATGTTTCTCCTTCTAGACGAGGCATGACACCATTTTTTCACATATAACTAATATTCAAATCCGATTTCTCAAAGATAAACCTGTTGCATAATCCTTCCTTATCCAGGGTGTCCCAGAAATATTGCGACAAACTTCGAGGGGTTGCAGAAGGTGTCTTGAGGAACAAATCTAGGAGCCGGCCGGTGTGGCCGCGTGGTTAAAGGCGCTTCAGTCTGGAACCGCGTGACCGCTACGGTCGCAGGTTCGAATCCTGCTTCGGGCATGGATGTGTGTGATGTACTTAGGTTAGTTAGGTTTAAGTAGTTCTAAGTTCTAGGGGACTGATGACCACAGAAGTTAGGTCCCATAGTGCTCAGAGCCATTTGAATCATTTGAGCCAAATCTAGGACAGCAACCCGTGTCTGCACAGAAAAGCCTTCTCTCCAACGAATGTGATGATCTGTTGCCCCGGTGGACTACGATTTTAGACGTGGGTTTACATCCTCAGTGTATTTTTCTCCTGAAACCCTCTAAAAACTCCAATGATTTTCGGTTTACAGAAGCAAAAAAAATGCAGCTGGAAACCTGTGTCAGAAACCATCATCCACTGAGGCAACAAACCATCACATTCACAGGAGACGAGGCTTTTTTACGTAGCAGCTAGCTCCATTTCTCCATTGCCGATAGTGGCAATCAGTCGCGATCACTGAGTAACAAACAACATTTTAAGATGTTCTGCCTATGGTCCGTCAGCGTTTGCTGCCGAAGAGGTCGCCTTTTGGCAGGGGCCGGCGCCTGCAAGTTCAACGCTCTGTAACACAGTTGGTTGACGTTTCCGGATACGGATCCCTATCATCGGTTTGTTCGTCAAGTTACCCTCCACAGCTCCCTGAAGTCTGCCACATTTCTGGGACGCTCCGTATAAAAAATTTAGATGATGTTTTTCCTACTAATTTTATGCAGTTAAGCTAAAGTGCCAGTCATTTACATATCCAAGCATGTAGTATACTTCATGTGAATTTGACATTTATCGCATACCACCTTCATCGTGTTGCAGTTTTGATGGTCCACAGTTTGCTATAGGGAATCTACATGACCAGCGTCTACCAGGCGACCACCTAAATGATGTGATCAAAAGTATCCGGACACCTGGCTGAAAATGACTTACAAGTTCATGGCTCCCTCCATCGCTAAAGCTGGAACTCAATATGGTGTTGGTCCACCCTTAGCCTGGATAACAGCTTCCACTCTTGTAAGTTTAATCAGGTGCTGGAAGGTTTCTTGAGGATTGGCAGCCCATTATTCACGGAGTGCTGACCTGAGGAGAGGTATCGATATCGGTCGGTGAGGCCTGGCACAAAGTCGGCCTTCCAAACCATCCTAAAGGTGTTCTGTAGGATTCAGGACTCTGTGCAGGCCAGTCCACTACAGGGATATTATTGTCGTGTAACTACTCCGCCACAGGCCATGCATTATGAACAGGATCTCGATCGTGTTGAAAGATGCAATCGTCATTCCCCAATTGCCCTTAAACAGTGGGAAGCAAGAAGGTGCTTAAAACATCGATGTGGAGCTGAGCTGTGATAGAGCCACCCAAAACAACAAAGGTTGCAAGCCCCCTCCGTGAAAAACACGACCACAACATAACGCCACCGCCTCCGAATTTTAGTGTTGGCACTACACACGCTGGCAGATGATGTTCACCAGGCATTCGTCTTCTCCACAGCTTGCCATCGTATCGCCACGCTGTGTACCGTGATTCGTCACTCCATAAAACGTTTTTCCACTGTTCAATCGTCCAATATTTACGCTTCTTACACAAAACGCGGTGGCGTTTGGCATTTATTTACGTGATGTGTGGCTTATGAGCGGCCGCTCGACCACGAAATCCAAGTTTTCTCATCTACCGCCAAACTGTCATAGTATTTGCAGTGGATCATGCTGCAGTTTGGAATTCCCGTGTTACGGTCTGGATAGATGTGTGCCTACTACACATTACGACCCTCTTTAACTGTCGACGGTCTCTGTCAGTCAACAGACGAGATCGGCCAGTACGCTTTTGTGATGTAGGTGTTCCCTCACGTTTCCACTTCATTATCACATCGGAAACAGTGGACCTAGGGATGTTTAGGAGTGTGGAAACCTCGCATACAGACGTACGACCCAAGTGACACCTAATTGTCTCACCACTTTCGAAGTCTGTGAGTTCCGCGGAAAGCCCCACTCTGCTCTCTCACGATGTCTAATGACTACTGAGGTCGCTGAAATGAAGTACCTGGCAGTAGGTGGCAGCGCAATGCACCTAACATGAAAAAGTATGTTTCTGGGGGTGTCCGGATCACATAGTGTGTCTCGACTGACTGCACAGATGCCCAGTGGCGAAGACGGTGATATATATTTTTCGTGTTATATAACATTAATCCTCATGTTATCGATATCCTGTAGGGTCGCTGGATAAGATTTCAGCAGCTGAGCTTCATTCCATCCTCGAATCATAAGCAAATGGAGACCATAACTGCACGAAGTGATGGCAATGACGTAAATCACTGCAAGGACAGTGTGTGTGGAGATTCTTGTGTCTATGCTCAATGCACCCATCCTCACTTGATCGTCTTACAGTTCAGTGCAACCGTACAACTACGTGCACTGGCTGCAAAGGTTAGTGACAGGGTTCTTGACAGTCAGGTAGATGGTAAAATTGAGAGAGAGACATAGAAACAACTGCATTTCTTTTGCGTCCCTCGCAAGCGGGAGTCTCATAAACATTATTATTTGATAATATAATAGTAGATTGGTAAATGTTACAGAATCATTGCAGTGTCATAACCATAAACTACTGGCCATTAAAATTGCTACACCGCGAAGATGACGAGCTACAGACGCGAACTTTAACAGACAGGAAGAAGATGCTGTGATACGCAAATGAATAGCTCTTCAGAGCATTCACCCGAAGTTGGCTCCGGTAGCGACACCTACAACGTACTGACATGAGGAAAGTTTGCAACCGATTTCTCACACAAAGAGCAGTTGACCGGCGTTGCCTGGTGAAACGTTGTTGTGATGCCTCGTGTAAGGAGGAGAAATGCGTACCATCACGTTTCCGAATTTGATAAGGGTCGGATTGTAGCCTATCGCGATTGCGGTTTATCGTATCGCGACATTGCTGCTCGCGTTGGTCGAGATCCAAAGACTGTTAGTGGAATATGGAATCGATGAGTTCAGGAGGGTAATACGGAACGGCGTGCTGGATCCCAACGGCCTAGTATCACTAACAGTCGAGATGACAGGCATCTTATCCGCATGGCTGTAACGGATCGTGCAGCCACGTCTCGATCCCTGAGTCAACAGATGGGGACGTTTGCAAGACAACAACCATCTGCACGAACAGTTCGACGACGTTAGCAGCAGCATGGACTATCAGCTCGGAGACTGTGGCTGCGGTTACCCTTGACGCTGCATCACAGACAGGAGCGCCTGCGATGGCGTACTCAACGAAGAATCTGGGTGCACGAATGGCAAGACGTCATTTTTTCGGATGAATTCAGGTTCTGTTTACAGCATTATGTTGGTCGCATCCGTGTTTGGCGACATCGCGCTGAACGCACATTGGAAGCGTGTATTCCATCGTCATACTGGTGCATCACCCGGCGTGATGGTATGGGGTGCCATTGGTTACACGTCTCGGTCACCTCTTGTTCGCATTGACGGAACTTTGAACAGTGGTCGTTACATTTCAGACGTGTTACAACCCATGGCTCTACCCTTCATTCGATCCATGTGAAACCCTACATTTCAACAGGAGAATGCACGACCGCCTGTTGCAGGTTCTGTACGGGCCTTTCTGGATACAGAAAATGTTCGACTGCTGCCCTGACCAGCACATTCTCCCGATCTCTCACCAACTGAAAACGTCTGGTCAATGGTGGCCGAGCAACTGGCTCGTCACAATACGCAAGTCACTACTCTTGATGAACTGTGGTATCGTGTTGAAGCTGCATGGGCAGCTGTACCTGTACACGCCATCCAAGCTCTGTTTGACTCAATGCCCAGGTGTATCAAGGCCGTTATCACGGCCAGAAGTGGTCGTTTTGGGTACTGATATCTCAGGATCTATGCACAAAAGTTGCGTGAAAATGTTAATACATGTCAGTTCTAGTATAATATATTTGTCCAATGAATACCCGTTTATCATCTTCATTTCTTCTTGGTGAAGCAATTTTAATGCCCATTAGTATATATGACGAAGCATAGACCATTTAATTATATTAACATGGATTTAGATTACTCAAGGAATAAATAATAAAAAATACTACCGTCAGTTTGTTACTCCATTCAGATTCATTTTCAGACACTCCGTGATTACAGTTTCAAAGCCTTTTTGAGGCATATGATACCCCTAAGAAACCGCCGCCATACAGAGAGCCTTTGTTAACTATAGGGTGTATAAAAGCAATATACGACAGCGATTAGTGCGCTGTGCATGATGGTACATTAGTTATTTTTCAAGATGTCACCTCTGTCCGGAAAAACATAGCGAGGATGCCGTACGTAGGTTGCAGAAGCTTCTTCGGATTTTGGGTGTATCTTAGTTGTGCAACCAGTCAGCCATCAGTGCGAAGTGGACGCACAGACTTACAATCCAACCGATTCGACTTATATTTGGCAAGTCGCTTGTGTATCACCGTAACTAAAAGACTCTTAACATAATTTTGCTTACTACTATCTTGATTGTGAGAAAACCACTCGTTAAGTTCATGACGCACAATCGATTCAAAACTAATGGGATCGATAGACAATTGAAAATCGTGCATTTTTCTCAATCATATACAGGGTGGTCCATTGATCGTGACGGGGCCAAATATCTCTACAAAGAACGAAACTTGTCTAGCTTGAAGGGGGAAACCAGATGGAGCTACGGTTAGCCCGCTAGATGGCGCTGCCATAGGTCAAACGGATATCAACTGCGCTTTTTTAAATAGGAACCTCCATTTTTTATTACATATTCGTGTAGTACGTAAAGAAATATGAATATTTTAGTTGGACCACTTTTTTCACTTTGTGATAGGTGGCGCTGTAATAGTCACAAACATATGTCTCACAATTTTAGACAAACAGTTGGTAACAGGTAGGTTTTTTAAATTAAAATACAGAACGTACGTATGTTTGAACATTTTATTTTAGTTGTTCCAATGTGATACATGTACCTTTGTGAACTTATCATTTCTGAGAACGCATGCTGTTACAGCGTGATTACCTGTAAATACCACATTAATGCAATAAATGCTCAAAATGATGTCCGTCAACCTCAGTGCATTTGGCAATACGTGTAACGACATTCCTCTCAACAGCGAGTAGTTCGCCTTCTGTAATGTTCGCACAACAATTGACAATACGCTGACGCATGTTGTCAGCCGTTGTCGATGGATCACGATAGCAAATATCCTTCAACTTTCCCCACAGAAAGAAATCCGGGGACGTCAGATCCGGTGAACGTGCGGGCCATGGTATGGTGCTTCGACGACCTATCCACCTGTCATGAAATATGCTATTCAATACCGCTTGCCCGCGAGCTATGTGCCGGACATCCATCATGTTGGAAGTACATCGCCATTCTGTCATGCAGTGAAACATCTTGTGGTAACATCGGTAGAACATTACGCAGGAAATCAGCACCATTTAGATTGCCATCGATAAAATGGGGGCCAATTATCCTTCCTCTCATAATGTCGCACCATACATTAACCCGCCAAGGTCGCTGATGTTCCACTAGTCGCAGCCATCGTAGATTTTTCGTTGCCCAATAGTGCATATTATGCTGGTTTACGTTACCGCTGTTGGTGAACGACGTTTCGTCGCCAAATTGAACGCGTGAAAAAAATCTGTCATCGTCCAAAGTTGATAGATGTTTATAAGGTGCCTTCCTGTTCACTTTCAGCAGTTAAAAACTGGGTAGCTGGCTATACCATATTGGAGATGAACCATGAGCTATTGCAAATAGAAAAAAGTGGTCCAACTAAAACATTCATATTTCTTTACGTACTTCCCCCTTCAAGCTAGACGAGTTTCGTTCTTTGTAGTTTTTTCGTTTGACGCTTATTTCGTGAGATATTTGGCGCGGTCACTATCAATGGACCACCATGTATTTATTTACCCACTTGTTACTTGTCATTGTGTATTTGCCTTATTAATTTACTAGTTTTTATTGTTTTGGCAGAACTGTACACGACGTTCAAAGTCGTCGCCATGCAATTCCTGCTGTATAGAAATGTGCAATCGATGTTGATGTAGCATTCTCAACACCCACGTTTTTGAGATTCCAGATTATCGCGAAATTTGTCTGCTACTGATGTGCGGATTAGCCGCGACAGCAGCTAAAACAGCTACTTGGGCACCATCATTTGTTGCAGGTCGTGGTTGACGTTGCACATGTGGCTGAACACTTCCTGTTTCCTTAAATAACGTAACTATCCGGCGAACGGTCCGGACACTCGGATGATGTCGTCCAGGATACCGAGCAACATACATAGCATACGCCCGTTGGGCATTTTGATCACAATAGCCGTACATCAACACGTTATCGACCTTTTCCGCAATTGGTAAACGGTCCATTTAAACACGGGTAATGTGTCACGAAGCAAATACCGTCCGCACTATCTGAATGTTACGTTATACCACGTACTTATACGTTTGTGACTATTACAGCGCCATCTATGACAAAGCGAAAAAAGTGGTCCAACTAAAACATTCGTATTTCTTTACGTACTACACGAATATGTAATAAAATGGGGGTTCCTACTTAAAAAAAACGCAATTGATATCCGTTTGACTTATGGCATCGCCATCTAGCGGACCAACCATAGCGCCATCTGGATTCCCCCTTCAAGCTAGACGAGTTTCGTTCTTTGTAGTTTTATCGTTTGACGCTTATTTCGTGAGATATTTGGCGCGGTCACTATCAATGGACCAACATGTATTTATTTACCCACTTGTTACTTGTCATTGTGTATTTGCCTTATTAATTTATTAGTTCTTATTGTTTTATTTACCTTATTGATCCTGTCCCCCCTCTAATTTCTTTACCGGAAAATACACAAATCAAATTATAATGGATAGACTAGTATGAATGGAACACGCTCCTCCACTTCTCAGCCAGTTTCCTTTGTAGCTCGGCCAGCCTTTAAGGACTTTTTTTTCCTTATGGGTACATAAGCGACAGTGATAAAAGTTTCTTTTCTCTATTTCTCGGATCGGAAAATGAGCGTTTGTGGACTCCAAATATGATGATGAAGAACGTTCAGTTTCCAATAATCTGTCGACCGTTATGTTGCTAGCAGGTGGCATAGCTGATAGCAGCGCAGAGCTACTGGACAATAGCATGCGGGAACGTTTCTCAAGAGAAAAAACTTCCATCATTCGATTTTTTCGTACAGATATACCCTATCTCAGTCTGATGTCTAATGAGATGGTGGTCCATTTCATAGGAATTTACCATCGAAGCGCAACAAGTAATAGAAATAACAGACTTTGTCTTCCTGTCCTTTATTAATGTGATTGTATTCGTCCCTGTTATGCAAGAGGCTCTGATGTTTTCTGCTGACAGTACTCTTACAACTCGTCGCTGCGACACTCAGGTGAACCTGATCACAAGTTGATACACTAATTAACACTGCAATAAAACTAGTAATGAAATTTTGGCTTAAATTGGTAATAAATGTCTGCATTTAAGAAAATGTCACAAATTTTCGACCAAGCGCAGAGATGATCTTGATATAAATGAAATTTTGTTCTTTTTGTGTTGTTAGATTTTATACGGTAATGTAAGTCACGTGTCAGCGAAATTTGAGAAACAGTGTACTTTAAGTAGTAGTACTGTGCGAGTTTTCTTAAAACTGATAAACTGGAATACCACTTCGTCATAAAATTCTGTTTATCGCCAACGGAAATCAGTCCAAAGTTGATAGATGTTTATAAGATGCCTTCCTGTTCACTTTCAGCAGTTAAAAACTGGGTAGCTGGCTATACCATATTGGAGATGAACCATGAGCTATTACAAATAGAAACATCGTGAACATGCACAATACTGGTTTCAGATGAGCGCTGATTAAATGTGTTGGTGTCATGTAGACATGTGAGAAGAATGAGTACGGCAAGATTTACACGCTGCAGCATTAACTATGAGAAAGCTCCGTGCAAGATGGGCATCGTATTCGTTGGATGCTGTCCGAATGGAACAGAAATCTAACTTATTTTGAACCTTTTTTCTGCCATGAGATTTGGTTCCACCGATTCACGACAATTCACGACATTAACGGAACACTTACTAAAGTACTAGAAGGAAGTCTGTAGCCCTGCACCAAAAATGATATTTTCATCCGCTGGAAAGATTATGGAAATTGTTTTCTGGGATGCAAAAAGGACTTTTACTATTGATAGCGCCTCTACGGGAGAAACAACTAGTGAATATTAAGAAAAAACTTAGGTCACTTGACTGAAAAAAGGAGGAAACAAGAGTGGTCTGAAGTGAAGAAGAAAGCTCAGTCACAGGACAGCGCTACCCGTCAGCGAAGTTCTTCGGCAAATGCACTGCGTGCCATGAGGACATGCCGTAAGTTTTATAGCTTAGTCGGTAACTCGTAAACTCTAGCCCCCAATACTGCAAAGAATCAAACTCGCACGTATCACATATACATGGGCGCCCACAAAGGGGAGGGGGTGCTGTGCGAGAGAGGGCACTTGCCGCACCCCCCTCCCCCCCCCCCTCCACCTGAATCTGGAGCACAGAGTTTTTATTCAAATATTCACTGGATAACTATCAATTTTTTGAGAACAGTAAGTTGTTTTGTCACCTATAAATGTAGTTCTTACAGCATGACTTGTCTTGAAACCGATCAGCTCCTTTATATAAGAAATCGCAACAATTTCTGCAGCCGCCCGTGCATGTATGATACGTAATATCTCCCAAACTATGTGTCGTACTATGATATAATTTTGCACGTACATTCAGTCGTATACGTGGATACTTGTCTGCAAAGCGTGTTGTGAATAGATTTAATAGTAAAGAAGTAATAACTCAAAACATCATGCTCGATGCTGCAGTTTTACTGCGTCAATAGCAAGAAGATAGTAATTAACAAACTTTCTTCCTTTCATCATTTTGTGGGAATGGCAGCGGGAAAATGTTTCGTAATGGTTTGAAATTATGTGTAAAGCTTGTTAGACGTCGCTAAGTGCTCTCATTCTTAAATAATGAATGAATATAGTGTCGGTAATTTGCGCGCCACGATTTACGCTGCCGCAAGACATATACACAGTTACTAACTATTTGACTTACTGTGTTAAACCTTTAATTTAAGATTATAGCTCTTAATCGGTGCATTATGACAGCTATTAAATTTCTAAATTCCGTCAGTAACTATATGAAATATTGAAAATCGGATTTTTATTGCCCCTGAAACACATTAGATAGAAAACCTTCAATAGGGAGCGTGATTCGTGGCCCAGATTAGGCATTTGGTAATATAGATACCACTGACTGCAAAAGGCTAGGTTTCGCGTTCGAGTCCTGTTGTATTCGGACACGTAGCCTTCGAGCAATACTGACCATTTCTGTGGGTTGCCGAAACGCTGTCCGGTTGAGAGCACACCATAGAGGAACAAACACAAGAGTCCAGATGGTAACAGCAACAACAGGGGCCTGCCGATGCTGCGGCATTGAGAACCAAACACACTAGTTCAGGATAACATCAGCAACAGGTTGTTGTCATGGGAAACTATGGCAGCCGATGTTGAGATCAGTGCACAATGGAATATTTACAAAGAAATCCTGGCCAAATTTTTTTGGTAGTTTTAAAGGTTTAAAGTATTTCATTTCACTTTTATTGTAAGTGTAAATAGCCCTGAACTCCTTCAATGCCAACCTTAGAGTGGCGCCTGGGATGACTCAGTATGCGTTTGTTAGTTTGTCTCCCTCTCTTTCAGTTTGTAAGTTTCCACAATTTTGGGTCTTTTGGCTTGAAAAGTTTAACTTAGCATCATGAGATACCCTGAATTTGCTGTATACATTTTGGTGGCGGTATGATGAAAGAAATGCTTCTATTAGGGTAGACAAATGCCTCGTTACGTACATGATTGTTCAGTAAGTAATTCGTTTGCCCTAAATTCACGTTGTAATTTCACAACTGTAAGTACTAATGTTCTGACTTTTAAAAAAGAGTTTACAAATATACTTGTATTCTTTAGCATTCTATGTCTAAAATAAACGACCTGTGAAGCAATTCGGTTTCATTATAGACGAAAATACAACTTAAATGTGTCGTTTTAAAGCGCAAAAATATGACAAACAAAGAGATTTGATTTAAATGTGACAATAATAAGGAATTGGCAACTTACCAAAGAACACACTCTCTAAGTAACGCAAAAATACAGGGTGATTCAAAAAGAGTACCACAAATTTAGGAATTTAAAACTCTGCAACGACAAAAGGCAGAGCTAAGCACTATCTGTCGGCGAATTAAGGGAGCTATAAAGTTTCATTTAGTTGTACATTTGTTCGCTTGAGGCGCTGTTGACTAGGCGTCAGCGTCAGTTGATGCTAAGATGGCGACCGCTCAACAGAAAGCTTTTTGTGTTATTGAGTACGGCAGAAGTGAATCGACGACAGTTGTTAAGCGTGCATTTCGAACGAAGTATGGTGTTAAACCTCCTGATAGGTGGTGTATTAAACGTTGGTATAAACAGTTTACAGAGAATGGGTGTTTGTGCAAAGGGAAACGTTCTGGACGGCCGAGAACGAGTGATGAAAATGTAGCACGCATCCAGCAAGCATTTGTTCGCAGCCCAGGAAAATCGACTCGCAGAGCTAGCAGAGAGCTGCAAATTCCACAATCAACTGTATGGAGAGTCCTACGAAAAAGGTTAGTTATGAAACCTGAACGTCAACTACCCGAGGCGATGGATCGGCCGCCAGGCAGCCCGTGACAGACCACTTCATCACTGGCCTCCAAGAAGCGCTGATCTTACCCCCTGCGATTTTTTCTTATGGGAGTATGTTAAGGATATGGTGTTTCGGCCACCTCTCCCAGCCACCATTGATGATTTGAAACGAGAAATAACAGCAGCTATCCAAACTGTTATGCCTGATATGCTACAGAGAGAGTGGAAAGAGTTGGAGTATCGGGTTGATATTGCTCGAGTGTCCGGAGGGGACCATATTGAACATCTCTGAACTTGTTTTTGAGTGAAAAAAACCTTTTTAAATACTCTTTGTAATGATGTATAACAGAAGGTTATATTATGTTTCTTTCATTAAATACACATTTTTAAAGTTGTGGTATTCTTTTTGAATCACCCAGTATTTCTAACAAATCAGTCGGTCTGTAGCAGCAACAACACACCAGACAACATTAAATGTAAAGGCGGCTCTGAGTGAATGGTTTCACCTTGTGTCCGCCAGGCAGCAGCACTTAAGACTGTAAACATCGACAAATTTCATCTTTGTACAGTAATTCGATTATTGTCTCCCTCCTTCTCAGTGTTGTTATATCATCTTTGATGTTTCTTTTCTGGTTATGTTAAATACTTCCTTTATCTTTTTTATTAAAGAAATAATATCTATTTATTGAAAAGATCACTAAATGTGAATAAACAAGGTTTTATAGATTCACATGAGTCATAAAGATTTACTTCTAAGGTCATTTGTAGTCGAAACACAAATGAATTTTTCTATAAGATGAATAAAAACAGTTACTTCTTTTAGAAAATCTTATATTTATGTAGGGAAAATTTGAGTTTTTTTATGTTTGCAATTGGCTCTCAGTACTATACCAATCACGACTATACTTTAGAATAGGTCCATCAAACCCTGCACACATTCAAAACTGCTAAAGGAAATGGCAGTTGGAGCAAAATATTGTTTAGTAAAACTCTTCAGTGTCGTTACTGTCTTATAAATATAATTAGATTTGCCAATATTTTAAATACAAGCTGTTACAATCCTGAAACATTTAAATCTGCTTCGGCTAAAAACAATTATTTAGTGAAGCCACAAAAAAGTTAGAATCTAACTAATACGTTAATCAGGAAAAACGTCCCATGGCAGAGAAACAGCTCTTCTTCAACTATTGCTAGCGGGAAACAGGCACATCTCTGGTCCCTGAAAATTGAGTTATGAACTCACCAGCTAGTCTGTCACTAGAAAAAAAACTTGTTACAATCGTTGGGCAAACTTTATTTTTTTGCCTTCGCCATCACTATCCTCCTGAGCTGCTACTTGGTCAACTCCAAATCTTCGCCTCATTGACCATGGCCTTTGAGTACTCTGGCCTTTTGACTTGGTATCAGAGAAGCTGACCTTGGGGAAGACCAGTTTGGATTCTGTAGAGATGTTTTAACACGTGAGGCAGTACTGACCCTACGACTTATCTTAGAAGATAGATTAAGGAAAGGCAAACCCACGTTTCTGACATTTATAGACTTAGAGAAAGCTTTTGACAATGTTGCCTGGAGTATTCTCTTTCAATTTCTGAAGTTGGCAGGGGTCAAATACAGGGAACGAAAGGCTATTTACTATTTGTACAGAAATCAGAAGGCAGTTATAAGAATCGAGTTGCATGAAAGGGAAGCAGTGGTTGGGAAGGGTGAGAGAGGCGGTTGTAGCCTATCCCCGATGTTATTCAATCTGTATACTGAGCAAGCAGTAAAGGAAACAAAAGAAAAATTTGGAGTTGGAATTAAAATCCATGGAGAAGAAATAAAAACTCTGAGGTTTACTGATGACATTGTAATTCTGTCAGAGACAGCAAAGGACCTGCAAGAGCAGTTGAACGGAATGGACAGTGTCTTGAAAGGAGGGGATATAAAATGTAGACTGGCAATGGCTAGGAAAGCGTTTCTGAAGATGAGAAATTTGTTAACATCGAGTATAGATTTAAGTGCGAGGAAGTCTTTTATAAAAGTATTTGTATGGAAGTGAAATATGAACGATAAATAGTTTGGACAAGAAGAGAATAGAGGCTTTGTGGTGCTACAGAAGAATGTTGAAGATTAGATGGATAGATCACGTAACTAATGAGGAGGTACTGAGTAGAAATGGGGAGAAGAGAAATTTGTGGCACAACTTGACTAGAAGAAGGGATCGGTTGATAGGACATGTTCTGAGGCATCAAGGGATCACCAATTTAGTATTGGAGATCAGCGTGGAGGGTTAAAATCGTAGAGGGAGACCAAGAGATAAATACACTAGGCAGATACAGAAGGATGTAGGTTGCAGTAAGTACTTCGAGATGAAGAAGCTTGCGCAGGATAGGGTAGCATGGAGAGCTGCATCAAATTAGTCTCTGGACTGAAGATCACAACAACAACTACAACATGAGAGTCTCATAGACTTCATTACTGTGAACACCAGACAGCAGTCAAGCTTATGACATGTCCATACACAGAATCACGCTAATCACGTTTCCTCACAGACACCTAATTAAGAAGTGCCAACGATTTGCGCTCGTATTTTCGGTAAACTTTGTCGAACAAGAAAGGAGAAGAAATTTGAAAATATGGATGGCAGTTCTATAGGTAAGTGTGGCGTTTTGTTCATTGTTGAGTTCAGTGGGAGGACGATTGTGGATGATGCTGGTCGCAACGGCTGTACTTTTTTAAAAATCTTTTAATTTCTTCTCCCTGATGAGAAGAGGGTGGGCTGCTTGGGAGCATCTTGTTGCTCAATTCAGTCATTTTTTTTTCATTTATTTCTTTACTATCTCAGCCGACAGACGTTGTTCTGATCAAATTTCGTTATATTTGTTTGTAATCGTTTTGTGAATTTGTAAGAAGCTATTGAAAATGTGTAAACAAAGTGAATATGAGAAGAAAAGCGAATTTTTGAGTGATCATTGTGCCTGTTAACGATTGTGGCCATGGGTATTCAGCTTGGGGAGGAGTACATTTAGAAGTACGCCAAGGGAAATTTTACGTGTGAAATGATTTCTATCCGAAGTGGATGATGCAGCTGGAATGTGAACAATTTAGAACCATGCGCTTTTGCTCCAGAATTTAAGCGTCAACCAAGAGATTTATTTTTTTCCATTAAATTTGAAATCACAGTGACTCTCAAGATGTTTCATTTACATTTTGCTTTCGTTTGTAAAATCGATGTTAAAGTAATCAATCAAAACAACGAAACTCTGAGGTTCAATTCTTTTGCTGCGAATTATCATTTCGTCCATTGCAAAGCTTTATGGCATAGAATATATGTAACATAGACCGCGCATGTGCCTATCTCTGCCGTGTAAACGCTTGAAACCAACATCTAAGTCACGTGACTCGGGGCAGAATGCCGAGTTCCTGTAATTAAGCGATGTGGGAAGTGGAGCTGACAGTTACGGTTTCTCTCACTTATAGCTGAAATCAAACATTTATTTTGACAGTTCAACGAACTGCACTACCACTCTTACACATGTAGCAGTGCAGTTAACCTAATTTCTCCGAAATTCCTGATAATAAAGCAGTGGTTATCGTTATTATATGTTGTCAGATTGAAACGAAGTGACAGTTATTTTAACAAGCGACAGAATGACTGTTCTTCAGTGAGCACTTTCTTTTTGTACTGTGAATTCTTGTAGTTCACCTCTCCCACAGGACTGGGAGACAAAATAACAATTTCGAATGCAGCATTAGTTTTCTAACAATTCCACAAGATATGTGTGGATGCTTTAGTTAGTTAATTTAAGACAGGAAGTTCGTTTATGTGCATAATGTCAGTTATTTACACAAAATAAGCACCTATGTTTTCTGACTTTTGCATAATCCAGTACAGACACCGAAACGATATCAAGACAGGAAGCGTAATACATTACAGAACGTTTGTTATACTGTTGTAGTGAGCTAGATATTAACGATATGTCGTCCGAAAGATTAGTCATTCACCGAGTTTTACATCCAAGGACTAAAATACATCTTAACTTTCAACTTATGGAAGTATCTCGCCAAGTATTTTAAAGTAATTCACTTACAGAACTGAGATTTTCGTCACTTTACCTAACCCGTAGGATAAAAAACAAGACTTATCGGAGCACATGTGAAGGCCTCTGCATCTAGTAAAAGGCACAATAGCACAACATTTGCTCTATAACAAAAATGTCATAAGTTGTGCACTATAAATGCGTAATGGTATACTCGGCTTAGTTCCCCGAGTCACGTGACTTAGATGTTGCTTTCAATATAATAACGTTATAAGCAGTCTAAGTTATCTATGGTCTGTGCTTTTTTTTGTTTACGCCGGCCGGAGTGGCCGTGCAGTTCTAGGTGCTACAGTCTGGAGCCGAGCGACCGCTACGGTCGCAGGTTCGAATCCTGCCTCGGGCATGGATGTGTGTGATGTCCTTAGGTTCGTTAGGTTTAATTAGTTCTAAGTTCTAGGCGACTGATGACGTCAGAAGTTAAGTCGCATAGTGCTCAGAGCCATTTGAACCAACCATTTTTTGTTTTGTTGTCTGGCGACCAAACAAACAAAAATGTTGGTTTTCCGACACAGGAACAGGCGACATACAGCTGACCATGCGAGAAGCGTGAGCTTTCAAGGCTAATGCCACAAACACTAAACAACAACCATTGTGATTCGTTTTTTGTCCTTGCAAATGCAAGCTACACTGGAAGTTGCATGGTTTTAAAGTCGGATGGGATGTCGGTTGGAATCACTGGGACGCATGGTACCAACCCGGGGGTCATTACAAAGACGTGGTTGGTTGATATTCGGATCGTTATGACTACCAATCCTGAATGAGTTTGTGGAGACTGCGAGGCGGCAGTTCGGGCAATTCCAACAAGTTTAAAAATTCGATTGGATAGTTCAAGGCATCATCTTACCTAGATGACGTAAACTGCTCCGTCTTATTGGCGGCATTGCAGTGCGATTAAATTGTGTTAACTGAATTGAATTGTGTTGATTACGATACAATGCGCGATGTAAACAATCACAGTTCAACTGAAAATGGACAAATGATTCACTTTGTTTTTACTGTACAACCTTTTGTCATTCCAAAACTCACAATATTTCGCAGGTAAATCTGTAAATTTGTTTGCGGTAAAACGACGAAATCTAATTCATTTCATGAAACAATTGCGATGAACTTACAAAACAATCAGAATTACTGAAAATAGACAACTGAATCAATTTTTCGTCATCATGAATTCGACTGGTTTGATTCACAATTTGACAATCATCTATCAAACGACATTTATGCATGTAGCAGCGAAATAAATTGGAACTGGACTAGAATTAAAATAGCTACATTTGTTGGAGAGACTGCGAAAGAACACAACAGTAAAAATAAATGTAATTCTCTTTTAATTTAATTTAGGTGGGAACGCGTTTTCTCAGATTTTTCTCCAGATCTTCCAGATTTTTTCAGCCGAACAGATTCAACTGAGTTATTTACATCCCATGAGCACCATGAAAAAAAAAAATCAACCAAATATGTCGCTCGTACCGTCAGTTATGATCTAGTATGCACATAAAAATTATAATTTCTACAGGTTATCCAAATTACGTATTTCCATCGTTAGTCTGGAGTTCACACAAAAGCCGCAGAAAAGCGCTTTCAGGTTTTCCCGATATTCACAATTTTTCATGCAACTTTTCCACTTTTTCTTTCCCTAAAAACCTTATTCAGACTATTATGGACACAATCCAAATCGGGCCAGCCGTTCTCAACTGATGAGCTTACCAACGAACAGTATTTCATTTTGATTTATATAATTTTTTCACAGTTTTACATTTATCATTTATTTCTATTAAAACAAATTCAATTTCTTAAAATTTTTAAAATGTTGAGAGTTGCTGTTTTTCTGACAGTTTTGTGTGATCAAAGCTATCATACAATTAAACTTGTCTTTGTCAGAGGCTATTTTATCTAAGGATTCATTCACTGTGTTAGGTGTTATACGTTTACATTACGCTTTCTATTGTGTTTTCTCTAGTAGCTGTGGTATTTGTGTGTTCTGAGTGAGTGGTGTAAAAGGGCGAGATCTGGAAATATTTTTGGAGGTGTTCTGAGCCAAGGTTCTGTAAGGCGGGTGTACTACTGTTTGTGATCTGTGGTCTGGCAGTTAGGCTGTCCACAATGTCAGGTCTGTTTTGCAGTACATGTAGCCCAGCTTTACAAATCTGCGACGCTGCGTCTTAGGACCCTGGAAACCGCACATGTAGGACACCCCAAAGGGTCGGTGCTGGCTTAGCCCGACTAGAAGAATGGATGGTTAAAGACAGAATAAAGCAAACCCAACCAACAGTCAAACGGTTTTGTTCCAGCATAGACACTTAATCAAGAAAAAGAATCATGATATCAAGGACATACGACTTGCACTATGAGAAAACTTCTCTACAGTTCAGTGAAAATACGAGATATTTAGGTCTCCGTTACGATAAACACTTGTATACATATCAGATATTTTGTACCCCGCCTGGAAGGCGGCGCGTGGATAGGAGCGGGAAAAGGTAATACATGTCGGTACTGCAGTATGAATTTAAATCACCTTTACTCTGGCAAAAAGAATGCATAGCTTTGCAGTGAGGTACGAAATGTCCCGGCCGTCTGCTCTTCATCAAATGGGCTGAATCTGGAGCGGAGCTCGTGGAGCTCTCCCGCTCCGGCTAGAGTGCGCTGTCGTCGGTGTCTCATAGTGCCAACTTCTGAAGCTATGCCGTGGCATCGTTGCTATCGATACCACAAGAGAAGACCAGGAAGTGACAGGGACTGATCAGACATGTTCAAGACAAATTTGATGGCTGTAGTGTAGAACGGCACACTTAAAAAGGTCATCGAGTATGGGGCCCCAGCATTGGCAGGCATAACAAAGGCAATGGGGAAAAAATGTATTGCACAGAGACAAGACTACTTCGAAGTTTCATGAGACTCCAAAACAGAATCCTAAACGTTTAAACGCACAACACCATGAAAACAGCATTCCTACAAACACAAATTGCGAAGCAATCGCAGTAGTCAGGATCGCATTTACACATGAGCTTAACGCTTGCGTGGCTCCAGAGGAAGTGACGGCAAAATGAAGTGTACGCGTCCAGCAGAAACTTCGAGCAAGCCGTGACAGACACTGACACCAGCTTCTCCCGTGGGTGAGTGGACCCTCGGAAATCGCAGAAACATTAGCTAAGTATTTCACTCGCCGCAATTTAAGCTGTCATCTTAGATTACTGCTCAGGGCTTAATATCGACCGGAGCGGCGTTTCGGCATCGCCCTGGGATCTTTCTTTCTTTTTATTTTTAACTCGCTGTAACAAGTCGGCACCGGACATTTAAGATATACACTTGTATTAAATCGCAAAGTAACCGCTGCGCCGGCAGCAGTGAACTTGATAACGGGTGAGCAAGGTGATGTGATGGCAGGGGATGGGAGAGAGGTACAGTGTGTGTGTGTGTGTGTGTGTGTGTGTGTGTGTGTTTGTACAGTACACTCAAGATTCGTTCCGAAATTGTGATCTGTACATGCAGGTAATCTTCGCATCGACTGTCGTTTGTTTACGACTGCCAACGACTTCAGTGTCCTAGTAGCATGGTGACTTCTTTTTCACTCACTGTTACGAACAAAAAAATCTGACTGGAAAATATTACGTACAGTATGTCTCCATAGTAGTGCCACATGAAATGGGGGGAGGGGGAATAGAGAGGGGAGAAAAATCATGGCAGCCACGGGGTGAGGAAGGGAGAGAGGGGAGAATGTTTCTCTTTTTATCTTGCATTGCTACTGCCTCAGGCGGCACGCACTGACCACCTACTATGGTATAAATGGCACACAGAATTAGTGTTTCGTGAAGTTTTATAGGGGCGCTCGTGTTCAAATGTCTTGCTTATTTGCAGTATTGAATATAAACTTAAATCAATCCAGTTGTAATACAAGTCAATGAGTAGAAGACAAATGACATTGAAAGTATTTACTGAATCTCTAGTTTAGTGTCTCATGCCACATTTTGTTTTGATTTTCCTAACTCTTTGAGAAGTCTGAATCGTACGTGACCGCGACGGGCAAGGGATATCATCGTCAACATTCATCGCTAAATTTCTTATTAATTAATACGGATCTTTCTCCGCCTCGTGATGACTGGGTGTTGTGTGCTGTCCTTTGGTTAGTTAGGTTTAAGTAGTTCTAAGTTCTAGGGGACTGATGACCATAGATGTTAAGTCCCATAGTGTTCAGAGCCATTTTTTAGTACTGATCAATCGTTCACTAAGCACCTATAATGCAAGTTTTTGAACATTGCTGTTAGCAGCAGTTGAAAGTACGACGTCACAGTGATGAATACTACCGACTTGTGCCGGCAGTATTACCAACTGCTTTTAATTGCAGTATTATTTTTGAAACTGAAACACCGATTGTTGCATGTACATGTATCTCAACTTTTTGTTCCGTTTTTTAATACAGTTATTCATAGCGATATTAATAAATCACGTTGAATATCTTAACGATTGTAATCCTTTTCATTTTTTCAAATCTCATTAATTCGTTGAATCAGACACTTTTATAGTAGATAAATTGTATAGAATTAAATAATAAACGTAAATTATGTAGCAAACCTAAATGTTGCGTTATAATAGGGTTTTAATTAGAAAAATGATCTAAAATGCTGCTTTTGCGGGATAGTTATCACAATATTTCACCTGGTAGTGCCCGCACCTCAGGTTCAGCCTAGATATTTATAGATACTAACGAAGTGTAGCCCTGTGTATAGTTGTGTTTCGCTTCGGTTCGTGTACGGCACAGCAGCTGACGGGAGTAAAATTTTCGAGCTGGCCGCGGTGGTCTAGCGGTTCTGGCGCTGCAGTCCGGGACCGCGGGACTGCTGCGGTCGCAGGTTCGAATCCTGCCTCGGGCATGGGTGTGTGTGGTGTCCTTAGGTTAGTTAGGTTTAAGTAGTTCTAAGTTCTAGGGGACTTATGACCTAAGATGTTGAGTCCCATAGTGCTCAGAGCCATTTGAACCATTTTAAAATTTTCGAATGGTCTCGGTCAGTGCTGACGGCTTATATAAATTTGAAAACTTAATTAACCACGAAATAATGTAGATAGAGAGGTAAAAATTGACACACATGCTTGGAATGACATGGTGTTTTATTACAACAACAAAAAAAACAAAGTACTGCTAGACGCGTGGAAGATCTCTTGCGCGCGTCGTTTGGTGACGATCGTGTGCTCAGCCGCCACTTTCGTCATGCTTGGCCTCCCAGGTCCCCAGACCTCAGTCCGTGCGATTATTGGCTTTGGGGTTACCTGAAGTCGCAAGTGTATCGTGATCGACCCACATCTCTAGGGATGCTGAAAGACAACATCCGACGCCAATGCCTCACTATAACTCCGGACATGCTTTACAGTGCTGTTCACAACATTATTCCTCGACTACAGCTATTGTTCAGGAATGATGGTGGACATATTGAGCATTTCCTGTAAAAACATCATCTTTGCTTTGTCTTGCTTTGTTATGCTAATTATTGCTACTCTGATCAGATGAAGCTTCATCTGTCGGACATTTTTTGAACGTTTGTATTTTTTTTTGTTCTAATAAAACCCCATGTCATTCCAAGCATGAGTGTCAATGTGTACCTCTATCTACATTATTCCGTGATTTATTCAGTTTTCAAATTTATACTGACTTTTTGATCACCCGGTATATAAGTTATGAAACTAGCGCCCATTCAGCATTTATCAGTACACTCTGAGGAAGACGTCTTGCAGTAGTCGCCGAAACGTCGGAATTTTGTAGTTGAAAACGCTGTCACAAACCCAGAAGAATTTTATTGACTGTGACAACGGCCGTGGAAGCCTACGTTTACATTTACGTTTTGTACTTTTAGCAGTGGCCTTTATTGCTATATTTCGCTATTTGTGCATTTCAAGCAAACTGATTGTGCTCTAATAGTTACTGTTCTGTGTTTTGGACGTTTAGCTTAAGGCAATGAACAGTATATTGTCGTTTTTAAAATCCATTAGTTCTTTTAAAACTCTGTTATTATGTTGATTTACTGATTTATTGGCCCTCTGAATTATTCTTGTAGAAGACATACAGATGATAAAAAGAAATTCATTATGGTATCGGACATGACATAGTGCGATTTGATGGGTGAAGACATGAGGTTAAGTGATGAAAACTTACAAAACACGAAGGTAATATGATTTTACACAAGGACATGCGGTGATATTTATTATAATGTTGCCAGAATTTCACATCGCACTCGCCACACGCAAACTAAGTAGAGTACATGGCTGGCATAACAATACACACGGAAGTATACGATGTCGATTACGATCGAAAAGTATGTAATAATTTGACCAGCAGCGCTAGATGCAGTCCGACGGTGTTAGTGTTGCTGCGAAAGCAGCTCATGGTCAGAGTGCCTCGTCATCACTCGTTGAATCATGGCTCGGTTCCGCCATCTGGTCAATATTCAAAGGACTTTCTGTCGTAGCTTCTCGTGTCTTGATGAGTACAACATTGGTGCATTTTATTCGTACTCTTTAAGAGAACTGTTATTGCGTGAAATAACAAAAACTATCATAAGACTGACACAGTTTTAAACAAAATTCATCCAAGTTATTTTTAAAGGCATTCGCTTTATAGGAATGTGTGAGTATTATTATTATGAGGAGGAAACGATTTTAGATCAATCACACTTCTAGCAAAATTTTAAATTTTACGACGCTCATGTTTCAACGTAGGACAGAATAACTAACCGGATAATAGTTGACGAATGACGCTAACAGCCACAAGTACTTTTTATAAATTTTTATATTAGCACAATAATCGGTTTCGGACTGCCATGCCCATCTTTAGAGGGCCAATATTTTAAGCACTCTGAAGATGCACATGGTAGCCCGAAACTGATTATGGCAGTAAAATGAAACGTTTAAAAAGTATTTGTGGCTGGTTGCGTCATTTACGAGTTATCATTAGCGGCCGTGGAGTTTACAAGACCGAACAAGAATAAAAAGCATTAACTGAATAATTATTCAGTTCTTTTGCACAAATGAAATTATAATTTTTTTCAAACGATGCACTCAAATGTAAGCGCCAAGCCCAACAGTAATCTTTTTGCCCTTTTATTCAGGATAAATGTAATTTCCTATCACTCTCAATTTGGAAAACAGTGAGGTCAAAATTAAGTTGGCGAGGACAAAGTTTTGTCTGTATGCATTAAACTATTCACAGATGTAGTAGATAGAATGAGACAGCAGTTGCCTCACAAAAATTCATTAAGATGAAAATAAGGAAGAAAGAATAAATATTTAATCATGAGTTTATAATTTTTGCCTCGAATTAAAATTACTAATATACTGGGAAAGATAAGTTCAATTACCAACGTAATGGGTTTGAATAGGACGTTTAAAAAATTGCATTAGACTATTTTTGTTATAATCTGGATGGACGAGCATAACGATCCGAAAGAGAGAAGCAGGTACGAGAATGCACAACCTCCGAACTGACAGGACGAGCGTAGCATATCGTTTCCCAACGGAAATTGTGGTTCTTCCCCCTAATTTTCACGGAAGCTCAATCATTTCCGTGGTCTGCGGATACGAAACTGCAGATGCTAAATGAGGATATGCACTACGCTTTGCCTGATTCCAATTAGAATTTAATTTGAGAAAATGACTATTTATATTCTGATTTTACATTGTTTTTAAGTTACTCAAATGATACCATCATTACTGACAATGATTTTAAATGTAGAGGAAAGGTTCCTATTATGAGAGAGTTTGCTTATGTGAGACAGTGAGATTCTGACTAGAGTAAGCAGTCAATCCTGTTGGGAAGTACCAGAATTTAGTTCTCAAGTGCCTGTGGCGTAGAGCAGTGACGGTAAGAGCGTTACGGAACTGGACATTGTCGACAATTTGATTTTAAGAGTGTTGAACTTCAAGTTCTGTGAGGGTATGTGTTTGTAGGGTTTTAACACCTGAAGCTGCAACAAACTCTTTCATTCGCTATAATGAATTGTCCTTCCAATCGAACAGCGTAAATATGAGGCTAGGTTTCTAGCGCAAGGTAGGTTATTCCGACATGCGATACAATGGGTATCCTAATACGTGACACTATCGCATATTAGGACTCGCTATCTCAGAATAGCTTTAGCTTGTCATCCTAGTAGCTGGATTTAGACTCATATTTCTACTAACTGCTTTGATAATTTTATGAAACCATCTTGTGATGACCCTAATACTTGATGGAAATCGTACCGCATTTGTGTGATAGGCACGGCAAGAGAGAAATATGTCCACCTCATCTGTTATTAGACCACTCTACGCATAAAATGCAGCCATTTGTGCGGAATTCGTGGGACCAAATAAAACGCATTGTCAACAAGAGCCAGAAAATCCGTTGGGCAAATAACGCAGGTCAGGTAGTAACATAATTTTTTATTACAGGGAAACATGAAGTGGATTACTTGAGGGTAGTACAATGGAAAATGTTGTACATGGCCTCTGGAAAACGGAATTTATCCAAATCAAAAGGCATAGACCTGGAGGCAATGACTTTGCAATAGACAAGGAGTTTGAGGTACAATATGCAAACAACGAAGCAAATGTGAGTCAACATGGCATGCAGCCAGCTCCCAGAATTAGCAAGATCAAGAGCCACCAGCTCTGACAGAATCAGCACGTTCTGAATCCCTTAATCTGCTAACATCATCTCCATGCAGCAAAAGCTTTAACAATTCGACGAGAAGAAAGCTGTAGCAGAATCAAAGGAGATAGAAGAGAAAGTCTTTTACTTTGAAAAATAAAAAGTGAAAAATGCAGGAAACATAATCTTCCAGTCTTTTGGAGTCTGATACAAATGCAATTGAGAACAATGCTTCAGATGTGAAATCCGAAAATGACACTGAATGCATATTCTACAGTGGTCGTTTATCTGAAGACTAAAACAGAGAAATGGGCTCAGTGCATACAATGCTATCCTTGTGATTCCGAAGAGTGTTAATTTGAATAGAAGCTTTTTTATGCCCTGACTGCACTTCTTTTGCTCAATGGACACAGAAAATGTTGCAGAGCCAGCAAGGAAGAGAACATTATTATTTTAGGGTTTACGTATTCTGTTATATTTGTCGATATTACGCGTGTTCTTCACTGTACTGTATTAGGACACCATTTTTACAAGTATATAAAAATATATGTGCAACTAACGGCTGAATTTTTTCTGAAATTGCTTTTTTCTGCTTTAAAATTTACATGCATTAAGTGTCCAGTAGCACGAATTCAATAAATAAAATTTAAAGTGCAATGACTTCATGTAGATTTTAGATTGACAAACGTAGATTAATATCAAATATTGTAATGTAAAGTGGAGTAATGTGAGATGAGGGGATGAGGCTAGTATGAGGTCCACCCACTATTGAGGTCAATTACCCGCCTCATCTGATGAGAAATATGGAAATATGACATGTGTCTCGTCATCCGCGAGACTCTCCCATGTATCCAACGCTACTTCCCACAGTTGGTCAGATGTGCGTGGGGTCGGTGTCAGCCAGTGTAAGTTCATGTGACGCTTCAGTTTGAGCCACAAATTTTCATTTGGATGCAAGTCCGCCGCTCGAACAGGTCAGCGATCAGATCGACGTCAGGCAGTTGTGGGCGATTCGTCTCGCATGAATCAGTGAGTGGTGCTACTCAAACTGAATCACTCCGCTGGGATAGCGCATCCTCACACTCAGCACTAGATTATGTTCCCTGTTGCGTACATACTAGTCAGCTGTGAGATAACCATAAATTTGATGAAGTATCCGCGCCTCGTCTGATAACATAGAACCTCCGCACGAGACTGTGATACGGCCAAGCGAATGTCTCGCCACATACGTGTCCGCCGTGGTCTGTACACCGTCATTGGAACTCATTCACGGAGCTAAATACTAATTTATCTGAAAAGAAGGATGCGGTGCTTAGTCATGGTCTACATTCAGTTCAGCAAAGGCAAACCTATAAAATTTTTTGAACGCCAGAGAGGGCCTCTTTATCAACAGCTCTATGGGCTCTAAAGTCAGCAAAAAAAAAAAAAAAAAAATGGTTCGGATGGCTCTGAGCACTATGGGACTTAACATCTGAGGTCATCAGTCCCCTAGAACTTAGAACTAATTAAACCTAACTAACCTAAGGACACCACACACATCCATGCCCGAGGCAGGATTCGAACCTGCGACCGTAGCAGCGGCGCTCTAAAGTCAGCATCCCGTTAGCAGTTGTGAAAGATTTGTGAACATCCAGGGAAATATCATTATTGAGCTGGACAGCTTTTCGAAATTGACGTTCTGTAAAGGTGTCAGCTAACACGTTGTGTTGCTGAGGTCACCTTTCCTAAACCCGACGCTCGAAGACGGCCAATTATCTCTGCCTCGCCCCAATGCTTCATTATACACATTTTGTGTTATTTGTTTATTCAAGGTAGATGCCTCTTGGCATTTCAAACACGTAAAATGTGTATAAAACTGTATGCCATAATGACATGCAATCACAGAAAATGAAAAGGTCTATAAGTAAAATCCTTACAATTTTAAAGCGGTCAACCATCGGGTCAGGACTTTAGTGGGCCTGGAGGCTGAGCAGGTAAGGTGTTGGCACTACGGGTGCAGGAGGCTGAACTCTGGAACTGATGAGGGTAGCTGCCACATGTCCGAAGGTATCAGTTAAACGGCGTTGTCTGGAAACATGTTTGTTACTCGTGATTTTACAGTACGGAATGTCTTCTCTGGCACAATGGTGGTTTTATCATTCTTTCAGTAATATAGCCTCATCATTGTCTTTCCTAAAAATATATTATTACAAAATCCCTTTTTAAATAATGCTGCCTCCACTACACAGCATGTCAGCTTCCATCCTTTTCAAACCAAGTACACTACCAGACTGTCCAACAGACACTGCTACTACTCTTCAGTAACATCCCTTGTCTCTTACAAAGAATATAATATTACCGAGGTTGAGTACATTTATCAAATTCGCAACTTCGTTCACATTTATGGCAGAAACCACCTGAAAATTGTCATGGCAGCAGGATAGCCACTTTTCATAGTTCAGTGATAAAATTGTTCTCAATCGAATCGCCAGCAAGCCAATAGTTACGGTATACATGCCGACTACACAAGCTGAAGATGAAGAGAAGGTATATGAGGATACTGAATGGGTAATTCAATATGTAAAGGGAGACGAAAATCTAATAGTCACGGGGGATTGGAATACGGTTGTAGGGGAAGGAGTAGAAAAAAAGGATTGCGGGAGAATACGTGGCGCTCGGAATGAGAGAAGAGAAAGACTAATTGAATTCTGTAATAAATTTCACCTAGTAATATAGAATAGTCTGTTCAAGAATCACGAGAGGAAGGGTGGGAGATACTGGAAGATTTCCGTTAGATTACATCATGGATAGGCAAAAATGGTTCAAATGGCTCTGAGCACTATGGGACTCAACATCTTAGATCATAAGTCCCCTAGAACTTAGAACTACTTAAACCTAACTAACCTAAGGACATCACACACACCCATGCCCGAGGCAGGATTCGAACCTGCGACCGTAGCAGTCCCGCGGTTCCGGACTGCAGCGCCAGAACCGCACGGCCACCACGGCCGGCAGATTACATCATGGTTAGGCAGAGATTGCGAAATCAAATACTGGATTGTAAGGCATACCCGGGATAGACTCATATCATAATTTAGTAGTGATGAAGGGTACGCTGAAGTTTAGGAGATTAGTGAAGAAGAATCAGTGGACGACGACGTAGGATACGGAAGTACTAAGGAATGAAGAGATACTCCTGAAGTTCTCTGAGACTATAGACACCGCGGTAAGGAATGGCTCAGTAAATAGTTCAGTTGAAGAGGAATGGACATCTCTAAAAAGGACAATCACAGAAAATGGAAAGAAAAGTATAGGTACAAGAAAGGTAACTGCCAAGGAACTACGAATAACAGAAGAAATAACTCAGTTGATCGATGAAAGAAGAAAGTACAGCCACATTCTGGAAAATTCAGGAATACAGAAATACACGCCACTTAGGACTGAAATAAATAGAATGTGCAGGGAAGCTAAGGCAAAATTTCTGAACGAAAAATGTGAAGAAACCGAAAAAGAAATGATTGTCGGAAGGATTGACTCAGCATATAGAAAAGTTCAAACAACCTTCGGTGAAATTATAAGCAAGGGTGGTAATATTAAGAGTGCAATGGCAATGTCACTCTTATATGCGGAGGAGAGAGCGGATAGGTGGAAAGTGTGCACTGAAGGCCACAATGAGTGGTTCAAATGGCTCTAAATGGCTCTAAGCACTATGAGACTTAACATCTGAGGCCATCAGTCCCCTAGAACTTAGAACTGCTTAAACTTAATTAACTTAAGGACATCACCATGGACCTTGCCGTTGGTGGGGAGGCTTGCGTGCCTCAGCGATACAGATGGCCGTACCGTAGGTACAACCACAACGGAGGGGTATCTGTTGAGAGGCCAGACAAACATGTGGTTCCTGAAGAGGGGCAGCAGCCTTTTCAGTAGTTGCAGGGGCAACAGTCTGGATGATTGACTGATCTGGCCTTGTAACATTAACCAAAACGGCCTTGCTGTGCTGGTACTGCGAACGGCTGAAAGCAAGGGGAAACTACAGCCGTAATTTTTCCCGAGGACATGCAGCTCTACTGTATGATTAAATGATGATGGCGTCCTCTTGGGTAAAATATTCCGGAGGTAAAATAGTCCCCCATTCGGATCTCCGGGCGGGGACTACTCGAGAGGACGTTGTTATCAGGAGAAAGAAAACTGGCGTTCTACGGATCGGAGCGTGGAATGTCGGATCCCTTAATCGGGCAGGTAGGTTAGAAAATTTAAAAAGGATAGGTTAAAGTTAGATATAGTGGGAATTAGGGAAGTTCGGTGGCAGGAGGAACAAGACTTTTGGTCAGGTGATTACAGGGTTATAAATACAAAATCAAATAGGGGTAATGCAGGAGTAGGTTTAATAATGAATAAAAAAATAGGAGTGTGGGTTAGCTACTACAAACAGCATAGTGAACGCATTATTGTGGCCAAGATAGATACAAAGCCCATGCCTACTACAGTAGTACAAGTTTATATGCCAACTAGCTCTGCAGATGATGAAGAAATAGATGAAATGTATGACGAGATAAAAGAAATTATTCAGGTAGTGAAGGGAGACGAAAATTTAATAGTCATGGGTGACTGGAATTCATCAGTAGGAAAAGGGAGAGAAGGAAACATAGTAGGTGAATATGGATTGGGGGAAAGGAATGAAAGAGGAAGCCGCCTTGTAGAATTTTGCACAGAGCATAACTTAATCATAGCTAACACTTGGTTCAAGAATCATAAAAGATGGTTGTATACCTGGAAGAATCCTGGAGATACTAAAAGGTATCAGATAGATTATATAATGGTAAGACAGAGATTTAGGAACCAGGTTTTAAATTGTAAGACATTTCCTGGGGCAGATGTGGATTCTGACCACAATCTATTGGTTATGAACTGCAGATTGAAACTGAAGAAACTGCAAAAAGGTGGGAAGTTAAGCAGATGGGACCTGGATAAACTGAAAGAACCAGAGGTTGTACAGAGTTTCAGGGAGAGCATAAGGGAACAATTGACAGGAATGGGGGAAAGAAATACAGTGGAAGAAGAATGGGCAGCTCTGAGGGATGAAGTAGTGAAGGCAGCAGACGATCAAGTAGGTAAAAAGACGAGGGCTAATAGAAATCCTTGGGTAACAGAAGAAATATTGAATTTAATTGATGAAAGGAGAAAATATAAAAATGCAGTAAATGAAGCAGGCAAAAAGGGATACAAACGTCTCAAAAATGACATCGACAGGAAGTGCAAAATGGCTAAGCAGGGATGGCTAGAGGACAAATGTAAGGATGTAGAGGCTTGTCTCACTAGGGGTAAGATAGATACTGCCTACAGGAAAATTAAAGAGACCTTTGGAGAGAAGAGAACGACTTGTATGAATGTCAAGAGCTCAGATGGCAACCCAGTTCTAAGCAAAGAAGGGAAGGCAGAAAGGTGGAAGGAGTACATAGAGGGTTTATACAAGGGCGGTGTACTTGAGGACAATATTATGGAAATGGAAGAGGAGGTAGATGAAGACGAAATGGGAGATAAGATATTGCGTGAAGAGTTTGACAGAGCACTGAAAGACCTGAGTCGAAACAAGGCCCCGGGAGTAGACAACATTCCATTAGAACTACTGATGGCCTCGGGAGAGCCAGTCCTGACAAAACTCTACCATCTGGTGAGCACGATGTATGAGACTGGCGAAATACCCTCAGACTTCAAAAAGAATATAATAATTCCAATTCCAAAGAAAGCAGGTGTTGACAGATGTGAAAATTACCGAACTATCAGTATAATAAGTCACAGCTGCAAAATACTAACGCGAATTCTTTACAGACGAATGGAAAAACTGGTAGAAGCCGACCTCGGGGAATATCAGTTTGGATTCCGTAGAAATGTTGGAACACGTGAGGCAATACTGACCTTACGACTTATCTTAGAAGAAAGATTAAGAAAAGGCAAACCTACGTTTCTAGCATTTGTAGACTTAGAGAGAGCTTTTGACAATGTTAACTGGAATACTCTCTTTCAAATTCTGAAAGTGGCAGGGGTAAAATACAGGGAGCGAAAGGCTATTTACAATTTGTACAGAAACCAGATGGCAGTTATAAGAGTCGAGGGGCATGAAAGGGAAGCAGTGGTTGGGAAAGGGGTGAGACAGGGTTGTAGCCTCTCCCCGATGTTATTCAATCTCTATATTGAGCAAGCAGTAAAGGAAACAAAAGAAAAATTCGGAGTAGGTATTAAAATTCATGGAGAAGAAGTAAAAACTTTGAGGTTCGCCGATGACATTGTAATTCTGTCAGAGACAGCAAAGGACTTGGAAGAGCAGTTGAACGGAATGGACAGTGTCTTGAAAGGAGGATATAAGATGAACATCAACAAAAGCAAAACGAGGATAATGGAATGTAGTCAGATTAAGTCGGGTGATGCTGAGGGAATTAGATTAGGAAATGAGACACTTAAAGTAGTAAAGGAGTTTTGCTATTTAGGGAGTAAAATAACTGATGATGGTTGAAGTAGAGAGGATATAAAATGTAGACTGGCAATGGCAAGGAAAGCGTTTCTCAAGAAGAGAAATTAGTTAACATCGAGTATAGATTTAAGTGTCAGGAAGTCATTTCTGAAAGTATTTGTATGGAGTGTAGCCATGTATGGAAGTGAAACAAGGACGATAACTAGTTTGGACAAGAAGAGAATAGAAGCTTTCGAAATGTGGTGCTACAGAAGAATGCTGAAGATAAGGTGGGTGGATCACGTAACTAATGAGGAGGTATTGAATAGGATTGGGGAGAAGAGAAGTTTGTGGCACAACTTGACCAGAAGAAGGGATCGGTTGGTAGGACATGTTTTGAGGCATCAAGGGATCACAAATTTAGCATTGGAGGGCAGCGTGGAGGGTAAAAATCGTAGAGGGAGACCAAGAGACGAATACACTAAGCAGATTCAGAAGGATGTAGGTTGCAGTAGGTACTGGGAGATGAAGAAGCTTGCACAGGATAGAGTAGCATGGAGAGCTGCATCAAACCAGTCTCAGGACTGAAGACCACAACAACAACAAGGACATCACACACATCCATGCCCGAGGCAGGATTCCAACTTGCGACAGCAACAGCAGCGCGGTTCCGGACTGAAGCGCCTAGAACAGCTCGGCCACAGCGGCCGGTCACAATGAGTGGAAAGACTAATCTGATAACGTGATAGAGGAAGAAACAGGAGTCTAAATAGAAGAGTTAGCGAACCCAGTATTCTAATCAGAATTTAAAAGAGCATTGAAACACTTAATATCAAATAAGGCAGAAAGGTAGGTAAAATTCCATCAGAATTTATAAAAAAGTAACAACAAAACGACTATTCACGTTTGTAAGTGGAATGTATGAGTCTGGAAATTTTCGGAAAAATACCACCCACGCAATTCCGAAGACTGCAAGAGCTGACAAGTGCGAGAATTATGCATCCAAGAAGCTGTCAAGAATAATATACAGAAGAATGGAAAAGAAAACTGAGGATATTTTAGACGACGATCGGTTTGCCTTTAGGAAAGGTAAAGGCAGCAGAGGGACAATTCTGGGGTCGCGGCTGATTATGGAAGCAAGACTAAAGTAAAATCAAGACACGTTCATAGGATTTGTCGACCTGGAAAAAGCGTTCAACAATGTAAGATGGTGCAAGTTAGAAATTCTGAGCAAAATAGAGGTAAGCTATAGGGAAATATGGGTAATATGCAATATATATATAAAAAAGACTCTGAGCGCTATGGGACTTAACTTCTGAGGTCATCAGTCCCCTAGAACTTAGAACAACTTAAACCTAACTAACCTAAGGACACCACATACATCCATGCCCGAGGCGGGATTCGAGCCTGCGACCGCAGCGGTCTCGCGGTTCCAGACTGTAGCGCCTAGAACCGCACGGCCATTCCGGCCGGCAATACGCACAAGAGCCGAGAGGGAACAATAAGAGTAGAAGACCAAGAACGAAGTGCTCGGATTAAAAAGGGTGTAAGACAGGGATGTTGTCTTTCGCCCTTACTATTCAGTTCATACATCGAAGAGTCAATGACGGAAATAAAAGAAAGGTTCAGGAGCGGAACTGAAATTTAAAGGGAAAGGATTTTGAAACCTGGTAGTCAACGGAGGGCAGGATTCGATTACGATTGTGGACGTGGCCGTAATCAGTTACTATTGGTTGCCTTTTACAGCTACACACAATTTATTTTAAACCAGTAGTTCCAGACTCAACAATAAAGAAAAATACCACACGTTATTAATGAAGGAATAAACAACTGTGTAAATAATAGTGTTTTCAGTGAGTTACAAATTTAGCAAATCACCATTAAATACTGATACAGCAGATAATGTTTTAAAAACAAGCCACTGTGATCTGGGCAGAAAACCTTACACGCCAGGAATGGCAATAAATTATGAATTGTTTAAAACTCGCTGTAATTTACAACTTTAGGTATTGAAATATTAAAGTTAAGTCGCCACAAACATAGTAGAAGGCATCAGACGCCAGGAACGGCAGTAAATAAGGTTTTAAGACTTACTGCTAAAATACAAACACCAAATTAGAATTTTAAGGCAAATGACCACAATCACAGCTGAAGGCCTTACACACCAGGAACGGCAATAATATAAAAAATTTGGAAACCTGCAGTAAAACAGCATATACAATAGCTAATGTTAATTAAAAACAAAGCAACTGATCACCAAACGGGTGAAATTAGATGATAGTAAACTTTTTACACAAGCCTTAACATCCACTGAACACTACGCTGCTGGATTTATTCCAGATGGCGACCAGAACTATTAATTAGGCATATAGAATCTTTAATGTAGGCATTACAAGGTTTTGTAATAAATAATACAATAATGAAACACAAGAACCAGTACATAAGTTCCTTAAAGGGTACTGAGGCATATCATACTCGCAGAAGGCGTGGGCTGAAGGAGCGTTACACTGAACTACTGCCCATCAGACCTCCTTTTAGAACATATGTGTCTTATAAGAACCAGGGGGCCACAGACGGAGCTCAAGGAATTGACCTCTGAGAAGGTCTGGCAACACTTTCGCGAGCGATGAGATGGGCTGCCAAGAGTTGCATTCACTTCACAAGATGGTAACTCAGACTAGTGGCAGTCCAACGAATGACTAATGATAATCTTGCTGAAGCTACCTGACGTCCGATAAATCAAATGCAACGATGTAACAATACGCCAAAGCCGGAACCGGCGGTCTGCACTACGTCCCCAGAATACTGTGTTCAGAGCTCATGGAACGAGAAAGGAATCACTACCACCAGAGTAGAAGAATCACGAACCGGCCTAAAATCAAGAAAGCTGCCAAAACTACACGCCTTACCGGACAGCAACGGCAAGGCGAGGAAACGTACACTGCCGTTACATACACTAACCCCCATGGCAGGTAACTGGGGCGCTAGCGGCCACCAGGTAAGAAAAATTACCACTGGTTGAATTTAACAAATTGTAACAAGTTGAACACAGTAAATAGTAATAAGAAGTCGAGGAATGCTAATCAGATCCGTCTTCCCCAAGCACTCCACTCGTTGCTCTTCGCCTCGGCGACACTACGAGCAACAACACGAACCCAAGTCACTGGAGAATCGCGAGATATCACAATGCTGGGGGTTCATCTACTTGGATTGAAATGCAGTCTTCTTAAAGTTTTCTGGATCCGGTTTACGACGAGGTCGTGCACCCTTTTGACCACAGCCCTTCCATCCGGCAGTCCATGCGTGCCGCCAACGATCCCTGCGTGTTCTGGCACTGCGCAGACCTAGCTCCTCCTGAGTCCCCAACCGAACTGGCCCACTCAAACGACCCGAAAAACAACAACGTCGCCCCAAAGATAGGGCAACTGTTACTACATACCGACAATCGCCGCTGCTGCCACTAGCGGCCAGGCAACCGAGTGGCGCCAGTCAACACGAGAAGAAGACAAGCAACCTAAACCATGACAACTAAACGATACCGTCTGGCGTCCAACAGAGGGCGGAACTCTACAAACGGCACCAACGCGAGCCGCCCCACGGCTCAGATATCAATAATGAGTTTCGCTGATGACATTGGTATCCTCAGTGAACGTGAAGGGGAAGTACAGGATGTACTGAATGAAATGAATAGTTTGATGAGTACGGAATATTGACTGAGAGTAAATCGAAGAAAGAGGTAATTAGTGACAAGTAGCAGAAATGAAAACAGCGAGAAACTTAACATCAGGATTAGTGATCACGAAGTAGATGAAGCTAAGGAATTCTGCAACCTAGGTAGCAAAATAATCCGTGATGGACGGAGCAAGGAGGACATCAAAAGCAGACTAGCAACTGGCAAAAAGAGCATTCCCGGCCAACAGAAGTCTACTAGTATCAAACATAGGCCTTAATTAGACGAAGAAATTTCTGAGAATGTGCGTTTGGAGTACAGAATTGTATGGTAGTGAAACATGGACCGTGGAAAAACCGAACAGAACAGAATCGAAGCATATGAGATGTGGTGCTACAGAAGATTGTTGAAAATTCTGTGGACTGATAAGGAAAGGAATGAATAGGTTCTCCGCAGAATCGTCGAGAAAAAATACATCGAAAACACTGATAAGAAGAATGGGCACGAAGATAGGACATATGTTAGGACATCAGGATATAACTTACTTGGTACTAGAGGGAACAGTAGACAGTAAAAACTGTAGAGGAAGACTGAGCTTAGAACACATCCAGCAAGTAATTGAGGACGTAGGTTGCAAGCGATATTCTGAGTTGGAAAGGTTGGCACAGAAGAGGAATTCGTGGCGGGCCGCATCAAACAAGTCAGAAGAGTGATGATTCAAAAAATGAGTGAAAGTGCAAGAGTTAGATTGTTTCCTTTGTTTCGTGGTCAAGTCAGATGACGCTTGTAGCAGCTGTTGTGGTCTCCTTTCGGATCGGATGGTAGCTCTACACAGCGTCCTGCCACAGCAACGTGTAAATTGTAAAACAGGACCATACAGCCTTTGCTGCACTTGCGAAGAGTTCTGAGCACTGCGCAGAACACTAAAGACACTTTCTTTATAGTAATTTGAACAAAGCAGCGGTTGCAGAACACAGTCTCACAAACAAGTACAAATTTATGTGTTGTGAGATGAACCTGTTGTCCCACTTTTCAACGTACTGGGAATCTTTCATCACGGAGGATGTTGAAGTCAGGACGAGAAGCAACAACTTCAAGTAGAACGAAGGCTGTAGCTTTAGTGGTGCTTTAAAGTGGGTACTCGACACAGACAGAGGCTACTGATAGCTGAGCCATGGCGGCTTAAATTTTGGCGGCATGGCACTCCGTTGGAGTAACTAATTACTTGGGTTGCTTACACGATCTGATCATATGTCGCGAGCTATGGTCTTTGGTCGAGGCGTGTGTTGTTGGTTTGTCGGGTCATGGTACAGTCAGTTGGCTGGAGTGTACGTGGCTGGTAAGTTGTTCCTTCTGGGGGCCTCCACCTATCCAGTACGGGCTTCGAGAAGTCGCGAATGTTTAAATCGGTCGGAGGCAAGCCTTGCCGGCTCGCTTAAGGACTGGCAGCTGCGAATTGCGGGAAGAGCAGCCGGCATCGTGTGCAACCTGTTCGGCAGATTCCTGGTCTCATCTGCAAGCTTCAATTATTACCGCACCCCGAAGACCGCCTGTGCGGATTGGCGGCAATAACACCCCGGCTTGGAATCCTGGAAGTCGCCGCTCCTTCACATCTGAGTGGAGTTGACTGCGGGTTTTTTTGGGAACTTAGTATCGCAAAGCCACGTGTATTTTAATATGAAATTGGACCTGTTACATTAACGCGCCTCCGAGTGATTGTGCGTATCATCGTCGGTCAATGTAACTGATCGCAATTTGTTGTTCTAGACCATATTCCGGGCAAGTGTACGAGTATTCTCTGTTATAAATTGAATCGACGACATTAAATTCGTAACATACTCTGTGTCGGAGGCAAAGCACTCTTTGTAGATGAGTGTGTCTTAATCATTGCATCAGCAGGCGCTGATATTTCGTCTTCTAACTTACAAGTAGTTTTAAGGAGTATTAAGCTTGTAACTTGTATGTATACTCGCTTTTGTGGTAAGTTAAGCTTTCCTACATCTGAGGCATTCTCGGCTGCAGCCTTATTTGTGCAGGTTATTGTTCCCTTCTGATGTATTGTCAGGGTAGGTTAGGCAGCGGACGACGCGTTCCAGTTCCCTAGGCCTGGAGCAGAGACGTGTTTTGCTTTCTGCTGCGGCAGCACTTCGTCGTTGTACTACGTCTGGGTTGGCCGGTAATCTGGTACCTTTACCAGCTGCGTCGTGGTGGCTCAAGTAAGGTTGATTGTTTGATGCGTGCCAAGGTCGACTGTCGCCGATTACTCGAGAACCATCAGTCAGTCCTATCTGGTGAATTCGATAAGCTCATGAGGTTTCAAGCGTGTTCCGCTGGCCTTAAGTTCCTCCTTTCTGTACCTGCTCTTTAGCTACTCTTTAAAACATTGCTGCGCGGAGTGGCCGCGCGGTTTGAGGCGCCATGTTACGGATTGCGTGGCCCCTCCCGCCGGAGGTTCCAGTCCTCCCTTAGCCGGCACGGTAGCTCAGCGTGTTCGGTCAGAGGGTTAGCAGCCCTCTGTAATAAAAAACTGAGCTGATCGATCAACAACAAACTTAAACGGATGTCTTACGACGTCCGCCCCGAGCAGATGCAACGAACAAAAATGAACAAATTGAGATTAAAAAAAGAAATAGTCCTCCCTCGGGCATGGGTGTGTGTGTGTGTGTTGTTCTTAGCATAAATTAGTTTAATTTAGTTTAAGTAGTGTGTAAGCCTAGGGACCGATGACCCTTAGGAATTCACACACATTTGAACATTGTTTTAAAACATTGCCCCGTTATTGCTTCTTATGTAGCGCATTAAGTTTTAAGGCCTTTTACTTATCAGTATAAACTGTTGAACCTTTCCTTTGATCCACTGCCATTAGATAACTCCACTCACTGGAAAACTTGCTTGCTTGTTCCTTGTTGGCTGTGATGGCCGTCTGTGGTAGTTCTCGGCTTCCCTTGTATTTTGGGCAAGTGTGTGTTTCTGAAGACTTATTGTCAACGTTTCTGATGGTATATACCAGTTGGGAGACACGTTTAAATCGCATGTCTTCCCAACTTATCTTATATTTTGCGTAACTTGATTTTTCCTAAGGGTCATTGTCAACGTTTCTGCATGTACAAATTGGGAATCACATTTACACTGCGTGTCCTCTTAACTTATTTTTAATTTGGGCAATTGTATTTTTATTAAGCGTCATTATCAATGTTTCTGCTGGTGTCCACCAGTTGGGAGCCACATTTAAATGGTATGACTTCCCAGCTTTGCCCGTATTTTTGGAAATTATACTTTTTATTGCTTAAGGGACTTGTTTAAGGCTTGTACATTGTTAATGGCTTTCCAGCAGCCACAATCAATGGTATGACTTGTTATCCTTTCTGTGTTTTGGATACGCGTTCTCCACTTGTGCAACGTGTTACTTATGCTTGGAAATTGTTAGTACATTTAGTGCCTGTCATTGTAATTTATTTTACTCATAAAATTGAAACAGCTTGCATCCACGTCTAGGTGGTGTGACTTCTTGCTTGTACTTGGGAACCGTATGCCCCTGGTTTCAAGCCTGATCTTATTGGTTTAAATTGTTAAACTTTGTTATTAATGAATTGAGTCTGTTCAAGTTTTTAAAATGACTGTAAGCGTTGTTATTCTTTTAACGAGATTGTTTTTAAATTCTAATTATAATATTGTTGTTAAGCAATAATGTGTATTCCATAAAACAACACATGACAGAATATGTGGGTCCGCATTCCATGTGTTTTTCCTTAAAGTTATCCAAACCCTAGTTGTGAGATATCAATAAGTATACTGTGATGTTTTCATTCCGGTGGAAGTAGTGGAGCAATTAACGTCCTTCCATCGTTGACATTGACATTTTTTCTCAATAATGTGTTCTATGAAATGTATCTTCCAATTACAAGCCAACAACTCGTACAAAAGGAAATCGAATGGACCGTATATCTGGTGCACATCACCTGGACATTCAAACGACAATTTTGAGTCATGAGAGCCAGCTGCTGAAGACGATCAGTTTACTTTCACTAGACGAAAATTTAAAAATTCATTTAAATCTAACGCTGGAAGATTTTATTCATAAATTATACGGGGTGGTCCATTGATCATGACCGGGTCAAATATCTCATGAATTAAGCGTCTAACGAAAAAACTACAAAGAACGAAACATGTCTTACTTGAAGGGGGAAACTATATGGCGCTACGGTTGGCCCGCTAGATGGCGCTGCCATAGGTCAAACGGATATCAACTGCGTCTTTTTAAACAGGAACCCCCATTTTTTATTACATATTCGTGTAGTACGTAAAGAAATGTGAATGTTTTAGTTGGACCACTATTTTCGCTTCGTGATAGATGGCGCTGTAATAGTCACAAACGTATAAGTACGTGGTATCACGTAACATTCCGCCAGTGCGGACGGCATTTGCTTCGTGATACATTACCCGTGTTAAAATGGACTGTTTATCAGGGCATTGTGGTAATGCGATGGCGAAAGTTGACAATTGGTGCCCAGATATTCCGCTTCTTTAGAATGGTTGCGTTGACTACCTTTTTTTCTTCATTTTGATCGTTATTGTTCTTGGAATTTGGTCTGGGCGGATGTCACACATCTGTTCAAGCTGATGGTTGAATACTTCACTCATTTTTTTTTTTTTTTTTTTTTTTTTTTACAATCGTATTGACCAACTAGGATCATAACAACTTCAGTTCCTCTTCTTCCTTTGTTGTTGTTTCCTATTTTTCCAGTATTCCCACAGGTTATTGTTGTTATTATTATTATTATTACAGAAGACAGACCACCCTCTGACGGAATACGCTGAGCTGCAGTGCTGGCACCACCTCGGCCATCTGGATAGACTTTCCGTCCAACCAAAATTCTCATCTTATCGCACACTGCAATGCGCAATGCAGATTCCCTCGTCCATTAACCTACTTCTCGCAAAGTATTAATTCCCTTACGAGTATGGACATGCCCGACAGGATAAACACCACTCAGATTTATACATTTCTGTAAGAGCGCGACGGTTCCTTGACGTTTGTTTCAATGCGGATGCACTAGTACCGTCCGAATTTCTACGGGAATAAATAATTTGCGAGTAGAGGTTTAATGGGTGAGCGACGCCACATTGCAGCATGCGATAAATTGAGAATTTGGATCAGATGGAAAGCGTTTGTGGACGACCGTGGCGGTTAAGGCAGCCGCTCTAGGGAAATGGAACGCAGGGTTCGAGTACCGATCTAGCATAAATTTTCAAGTTTCGTCATTGCGTTAACACAATGTCCCGCGTGGCTCAAAGTCGCAATTTCCTACCCAGCCATCCCCTTTTACTTCCCCATCCTCAGCTTTATATAACAATGTGAGGAATCACCAGAAACGACAATTGATTAGGATTCCACGTTAAAATATAGGTCCCCTTTCCTCGGTTGGGTAAAAGTGAAACGTCCCCTTAGAAAAATTTATGAATTACTGTGCTGATAAACCCCTTACGTTATTTGATTTTCAAACAGCTGAGCAAAACTCAATGTATTCAGACATTTCTCTCTTTACTTATTCTGATCATCACTAAACTGACACACAATATTTTTTGCGCAACGCAATCTGACTTTCAATACTCCCTACAAAAGAACAGCCCTGGCTAACAATAACCTATACCTTTCATGAATCACTTACCTCACAAAAATCTTCGTTACTCGAACTGCTGCAATACAGCGAGCGCCAATACTGCTAGCTAAATAAAAGATTCTAACTATTGAAGTCACTAACTACTGATAGGCATAGTTAGCAAACGAAAGATTTTGATAGAGAACAAACAATGTATTTACCGTAATAGTGTTCAAAAGTCATTATATATATATATATATATACATATATATATCAGTTCATGACATCCAGTCTTACAAATTTACTGTCTCTGATGGACACACGTCCAGATCATCTGCTCTCAAAACTCCGCCATCTCTCTCCCCACATCCACCACTGCTGGCGGCTCACCTCCAACTGCGCAGCGCTACGCGCTGTTCACATCCAACTGCCCAACACTACAATAGCGACTATTCCAACAATGCCAACCAGCCACAGACTGCACACAGCACAGTCATTGATTTTCATACAGAGCGCTATGTGATGTTACCAACATAAAAACCTAAACAGCCTACTTACAAGAGGCATGGGTTAGGTACACCCAAGCCACCGAAGTGGCGTCTAAAACAAAGACTTGCACTAGGTCATTGAGCCTCTCGAAATTATTGTAAGTATTATTTTAGGAATAAACATGATTCATTGCAGTATTTCAAGTGTTTAATGGAACTTAATTACTCATGTAAATAGTCTATTTATCCTGGGAATCGAGAATTCCGACGATTTTTGCCTGTTATCGGTATTGATACAGGCATCTAGGTATCGGGAATTCCAAGACCGTGTCAAGATCTCTACAATAGTTCCTGAGACTAGCCTAGACGTACAGAAAGAAGCGAGCAGTGGAGTTCAGTTTATATATGTAGAGAAAAAAGTTTAAAATATTTTTTATTTCCGAACTAAAACATGACATCAACTCAAATTTTTGTTTTTCCATTCAGTGATATTATTCCATTATACTTTTGACGTACGATGAATGGAATGTAAGTTATAATGGCAAAAATATATTTTTTATGGGATGCAATTACAATTTAACTATTTTCGTTTTTTTCTTTTACCTGTACTGTGAAATCTTGCTTATTTCGTGTTTCTAGGTCAATGGGAAGTGCCCTACACAGGGTGTTTCCGTAAGAGCGTGCAAAAATTTAACAAGACATAAAGGATGCTCAACTGAACAATTTGAGGTAGGGAAACTGGGGTCAGAGAAGCTAGGTGAAAGAGATAATAGGAATCAAATAACATTACTGTGAACATTTCATTTACATTAGTTACAGTTAACTGCAAATACCATCACTGACACAATGAACGTACCAATTGTACTTTATCTTACAAAATGTTCTGAAACTGACGTCCGTCAATCTCAATACAAGCATGACATCGGCGAACAAGATCCTGACACATGTGACTTCTCCTCCTTTTCGTAGTCTTTCGTGGGTGCTAAATTTTAGTTTATTAAGATGGCGGGTGACGACGTCTTCGACCTTCAGGGTCGTATTCAGTTTATTTTTATTTAAAGCTGGGAGGACGAGTCACAAGCTATTAAAATCTCTTGAAATAGTAATAGCGGATGTAACGTGGCTTGACATCGTCGTAAACTGTTTATTCGCAAGCCCTGTTATTAAGCAAGCTCAGTATAATTCGGTGAACAGACACTATTTGTTTTTAATTATAACTAATTTCAAGCACTCAGAATTGAAAATAAATGTCTTGACACCTTATATTCGTCGTAATAAAGTTTTCACGTCATATTACACGCTGAAACTCAGAGAGGTTGCTGCAATGTAGTCTGTGAAATTTTCAAATAAATGACAGTCAGCCGATCGCTCTGTGCTGCGATGGAAGTTAACTTTTCATGAAAATTGTTTAACTAATGTTGAATTGAGACTGAGTTCAAAATTATAGTAAGTGCAGTCTATTATCTTTAAACCAGTCAGACTAAGATGTAAAATCGTAACAGTTCAATCATTGCACATATTAAAATCCATACATAACCAAGCTGAACCAGAGATTACTTTTGATTCTGTTTTATTCGTATCTCGTACGAAACGAATCTTTCACAAATAACACTTTTCAAACATAAATGTAACCGAGATTCTAACTGAGAGAGAGCTAACAGAACAGAAGAAATCGCTACGGTCTAAAGCATATACTTATACTACTAAAAACAAAACATTCATCAATGTAACACCTACTTGTTATTCTGAAGCCTTTAGCTTCCTTGAAAAATCTAAATTATTTTCTTATCTTAATAAAATTATAAATTTCAAGCAAAAATTGATACAATAACGCAACTAAGTAACTAAAATTACATAAAAATAAATATTTCATTTACTTTACTACGAAACAGTGGCTTCATGCACCCTAGCAAATGTCCCTGATGTGTTTCGAGTCACGTCACAGGCAACTACAATTCTGGCAACTAATCCCATCCCCGTATCCACTGGAATCTCATACACAAGTGAACTTAGATATTCCCATAGGAAATAATCAAGGGGATTCAGGTCAGGTGATTTCTCAGGGATCATGGAATAGGACCTCCCCTTCCAATCCAGCGACCAGGAAATATAGTACAGAGATGGCTGCGGACATCCACACTAAAGTGAGGTGGTGTACCGTCATGTTGTATCCGCATCCTCTCATGAACAGCCAAGAGTAAGTTCTCCAACACCTCAGGTAGAACTCTTTGCACGAACCTCAAGTACAGGTGGCCATTCAGACGGCAAGGTAGAAGATATGGCCCGTACTCCTTATTTCTTTGCAGAAAATAAAGAATGTACATGTAAATAAACAGCACAGTGCGTGTAAAATTGTACGCATGTTTGTTGTAAACCAGCTAGAAAACAGTAACGCTAGACAGAGCGGTGGAAAAGTTTACTTCCGTATCAGCTGCCTTCTCCGACACCAGGTTTCCTGGCTCAAATTGTTCGGTAAAGCACACTATATGTCCTGTTAAATTTTAGTACTCTCTTACGGAAACACCTTGTATGTTTTGATGAGTCAGTTTGCGGGTATCAAAATATGTTAAATAAATGGCCGTATCTTTTAATTGCATTGACTTAGAACCTTAATTTATTTACACCTCCAAGGGACCGTACATCTTAGCATTCGACATAAATTTCAGTCTGATAGTCTACCCGTTCCTGAGAAAAAATATACTTAACGGTGGGAGAGACAGACAGATGGGCAATAAAGCGGTCCTATAAGGGTTCCGTTTTTACCGACTGAGGTACAGAAATCTAAAAAAGAAGAGACTAGACTGTGTAGGGAAGCAGCCTACTCACGCTATAGTAAATTCACATCAGTTTCCATTATGTGCCAGCCAGTCTGCTGTAACTAGCTCTGACGTCATAAATGTTGCGCAATACCTTAAAAATCAAGCAAATGAACTAAAACTTTTCTAGCATGTCAGAAATAATATTAAATTAATGTGTGTTAAAAATCAGTTCGATAACTTCAGCCATTTCCGAGATTTGGACGTTTTTCTGGAAAAATCATTGGCGCAACAGAACAGAGCTAGAGACTTCAAAATTTATATTTAGACTCATCTTTCATAATGATTTAATAAAAACAGTACTTTGGATTTCACAAATTAAGACTTTAGTGGAAATTCATGATTTTCTGGTTTTCGTCTCAAAACTGAAGGAAGCAAGATAGATTAAGTAGGCTAGTAAATAAGGCTAGGATGTTTAGATTTAAATAGGTTGGAGGTCCGCTATGATTATGAAGATGTGTAATGTTTCTTTTTAATACCTATAAAATTATAGCGATAGCGGATCTCAAAAGGGACAGTTCAGAGCTCATCTGCTGCGTGCAGGGTAATTTAATTAATTCTCTCGCCCAAAGTATTTAACTTAGCCACGTCAAAATTTTATTATCAATACTTACCTGCGTGCTGAATGCACGTTTAAATTAAGAGCTTCTTCGGCCATCAGCCAAAGAAGCTATAAATTATTATGTAACTTGAAGTGGGGCGTTACTAGCCCAGCGGCTAGTCGGGAGAGCGGATTTGATCAGGCGATCCCTCAGCCGTCCGCACCTTGGCTTTATATATAAGAACACTGCGCGAGGAAGAAAGGCCCCAGTTCTCTCCAGACGCTGAATGACACGCCATCTGTGTCGGTAGTCGCGTCGCATCAGTGTATCTGCTACAAACAGCCTCGGGTGCCGTATTAAGTTACTAGAGATATGCGGAACCATGAAAACATTTCATGTGAAGTGTTAATTCTGGAATGATTTTCATTAACTAGCTTCAGTTTGCGTATTGTCGTATTTTCACGTGCCGTCGCGGGACAGACATTCTACCAAAAATTTAGCGTGGCGTTTGATGAAATATTTTCATCAAATTATGGCGAGCATTCTTTTTAACATTTAATTCGGACATTTATAGTTGCATCAGCGCATTAGACTCTGAACTGCTCTGTTAGTTAGGTTGTAGGGATACTTGTGGTTTTTATCAGTGAATTTCAGAATATACTCAACTATTTTGGAAAACCGTTTTTGATTAGAAATCCCGGACAATCTCCTAATTCCTCAGAGCTATAAGCTGCAGCTATAAGAACATTCTCAGGTAAAGTGGGCACTAGGATATCTATTTACTGGCTCCAAGTTTTATTAAATCACTTTCTGGGGGTCACGGAGTAAATAGAGAGCCAGTGTTGAGAACGGCAAAAGACAGCAATAACAACATTCTAAAAGCTAGAAACTGATTCAATATGCAAGCTTTTATATGCAGAAAATTATTATATCTACAAACTTGCACACGCCGCCCCACATATGGTGCATCGGCCGGGAAATCAACTAAGTGAAAGTGATTTTTAACTATTCGGATTCGCGAGTGAAATGCGACACGCAACTGAGAATAGAACAGTGAATGTGTTACGTGTGTATGTGGACGACGCAATTGGATTAACAACGCATCTGGATTGACGGAGCTGGCACTGAGTCTAGCGGTGCTGCCGGCATCGCGAGAAACCAGTTTTCGCCGTACCGCAGTCGTCCGCTGGAGCAGCCGGCGCAGAGCCTGCAATTGCGGGCCACGCAAACACACAACAGCCGTCGGAGAGCCGTCTGCAGTTCAACGTGCTACGTCACATCAGGAATCCTGGTACGCCGCGCCGGCAACGCCATACGTCGTGCAGAAGGAACTAAGTTAAGTGAAAAGCTGTTAAAAATTTTACTAACCTGCACTAAAAGACTGTCGGCGATGGAACCGTCAAAAGAAACTGAGGTTAAACTTAAATCAGAACCTATGTCTGTTGAGGGAACTGTAAATACAGACAACGGTTGAAGTGTAAATATGCTTGAAAGTAGTAATGTTAAGGTGAAATATGAAGTATTGTCTCCTGACAGTAGTGTGGGAAGGGGCAATGATTCAATAATAGAGACCCCTGTAGTAAAGCGGAAAGTAGAAATTGTAAATTTATTGGATGATAGTTTCTCTGATGAATTAAAAATGAAACAGTCATCATTTGGTTTTGATGATTCTGGTATTGGAGCTAGTTTTTCGTCACCTGAGTGTGATAAAAAGCCAGCTCGTGAGCAACCCAAAGATGCTGGGGCTGTTGATCTAAATGCTATATTACAAGCAATAGCTGCCAGTCAAACAAATTTTAATATGCGGTTTGAGGCAATGGACAATAAATTAGAATCCAATAATGCTGAATTAAAGTCTGAAATAAGTGAACAGGTCAAAAGCAGTAATGCTGAATTAAAGTCTGAAATTGTGGCCAGCCAAACCAATTTTAATAAACGGTTTGAGGCGATGGACAATAAATTAGAATCCAATAAAGCTGAATTAGAAAATTCTTTCCAGGCTAGTTGCAATAAGTTGAAAGAGGATCTGGACAGTTTGAATTATAAAATTGATTGCAATCATGAGGATATTAAGAAAAAGGTTGCTCAACAGTTTTCTGAAATGTATAAAACAGTTAAATCCGAAGTTGCTGAGGTTCGCAAAGACTTCCAAATGGAAGATGCGAAGCTGGAGCACAAGTTAACAGAAAAGATCGAGGCGGAATCTGAACTGTGCTCAGATAGATTTAAAAATGTTAATATAAAAGTAAACATATGTCAAGCAGAAGTAGAAGCAATCAAAACTGATACTACTCATATTGTGCAAAGAGTAGATAATGTTGAAATGAAAGTAGAAAATATCAGTACTAACATTGCTAACATTGAGAGTAAAGTAGCTTCAGTAACTTCTGGTAATGGTAACATACAACAAGTTGTAGCTGCAAACGCCGCTTTTATCGGGTGTCGGCAGTTCTTGCGGTTCGATCCAGATAAAAATATCCATCCGCTAGATTTCTGGAACGATTTTGAAGATGTGATTCCATCAACTTGGTCTGAGCGAGAGAAAATCTCATTTATTAGAAGCCATTTAGCAGGTGACGCCATGCGTTGGTCAGCTGATGTTATGTTGAAATGTAAAACATTAGCGGAATTTAAAACAGCTTTTATTAATGAGTATTGGTCTAGCAATAAGCAAAATGAAGTGTTGAGAGAATTTTGGAGTGGAAAACGCTTCAATGCAGGCAAGGAATCAATTAAAGAGTTTGCTAGGTCCTGGATCTCACGTTTGTCACATTTGGCGGAAAAGCTGAAACCTGAAATGATAATACTGGGTCTTGAAGCCAAACTGCCATGGTATTGGCAAACTAGAATTATATCAGCCCCTAGAGACAATCTGGATCGTTTCATTGAGTATTTGGAACGTGTAGAACGTGTTGCTGCCAATGAGGAGCAAGCACGTAATAACAGGAATGCCAATAACAATAGTAGTAATTTTAGGAACGAGCAAAATGGCAATGTAAACATCAGAACAGTAGGTGTTCGCCATTCTAAGAGAGGTAGGAATTGGGGAAATAATTATCAGAACCAACAATGGCGTCCAAGGGATAATAATTTTGTTGCAAACAGAAATATGCATGTAAACAACAGTACGGAAAGTAAGGCTATGCCAGCTAACTATAATGAAAATAAAGGAAACAGCAGTAGGCCGAGGCAGGAAAACTAGTTCCCGTCTATGAGGACACTGGCGCTCACCAGGCGGTTACTTTTCCTAAGCCAGTAGTTAAGGGAATTGGTAAGACAGATCAGAATACTCAAACTGAACATGTGGATGAAGAGTCGGTAGCACCTAAGGATACAACAGAAATATTAGATCACTCACAGTATTTGATAGATACCGTGTTAGAAACGCTTTCTAAGTGGGAAGAGAAAGAGAAGGCGCAGCAGTGTAACAGTAGGGATGAGCTACAAAATACTGATTTGACAGGTGCAGAAGCAGAAGAAATTCATGCTTATATTTACGATGAGGATGATGTGCTCTTATCTAAAGTGCCTGTGCAGGATGTTGATAATGTACTAATAGATTTAGGACAGGAGATAAGTGGGAATGTAGAGGGTAGGCTGTTTGGGGTCAATGAACCCAGTAGCTGTGACCAGTTGTCACTTGAGAAGGAAACCGACGATAATGGTGAAAGTGGTTTAGCTGTAACTAATGTTATGCCCGGTCTGGAGGCGCAGAATCGCTCAGACTACAGTAATTTGGGTCATGTTCAGCAAACTAAATGTAATGAAGTCGTGCGGTGTTTCGATTTAAAATTAATATACCGACTGGAAAAGGCAGCTGAAAATGTAATTCAGGAAACCCCTACTTACTGTGACCTAAATGTAATGAAGACAGATGTCGATCACTTTAGTTGGAGACAAATCCAAAAGGAACTACTAGATGAATGTGAGGAACCACCTGTACAACCTAGAATAAGCCACCCTATAATAATAGTGAATATGTTGGGTATCAATGTACGTTGTCTCTTAGACAGTGGAAGTGAGGTGAGTACAATATCTCAGTCCTTCTTTGATGCATTACCTGGTAAAGACAAACTTACTGTAATGAGGGTATCAGGACTAAGAATAATTGGTGCTACTGGCAAGGTGTCAAAAACGGTAAAGCAAGAAGCTTTACTACCCTTTAACATTAATGGTAATTTAATTGATCATCCATGTTTAATTGTAAACAATCTCAGTATTGAGGTTTTAATTGGCATAGATTTCTTGTCAAAATATCAGAGTGTTGTTGACTTTGAAAGAAGCCAGTTGAAAATGGTCTTGCCAATAACCGGAGTAATTATAGTACCTTTTAGTGATAAACATGTAGTAACTGATCATGAAACTTGGGAGCTGCCTATACGAGTTCTGAAAAACAGGAGATATTGGGACGAAGGTGTTAATCTTAATAACAATAAGCTGAACACAGAAGAAGAAGAAGAAGCAATTATTTTAGACAAAATAGAAGCTAAATTGCAGGAAATCGATAGGATTTCAGGCAATCAAAAGGAAGAACTAAGACAGGTTCTAAAAAGGCATCATAAGGTATTTTCAGATCGACCTGGCATAGTTAAAGGTTATGAATGTCAATTAAAGGTGAAACCTGGCCAAGTGTTTTTCAGGAAGCCATACCAAATACATGTAGCTAGGAAGGAGGCAGTTCGGAAGGAGATAAAGAGAATGCTAGAGTGGGGTGTGATTGAAAAAGCGGTCAGTGAGTACAATAATCCTCTTGTTGTTGTACCAAAAAAAGACGGGAGTGTCAGATTGGTCTTGGACGCTCGTTGGTTGAATGAAATAGTGATTAGGGAAAGTGATAGACCGCAGAACATGGACGAGTTACTGCAAAAATTCCGGGGAGTAAAATTCTTAACTTCTATGGACATCACGTGTGGGTATTGGAATTTGCCACTGGCGGAAAGTTCAAGGAAGTACACAGCTTTCTTGTACGAAGGACTTTGTTACCAATACCGTGTGGTTCCTTTCGGACTTAATATCTCTGTTTGTGCCTTTGTACGTGTGATGTGCCATGTTTTAGGACCAGCTTTAAGCAATAAAATAACAGTCTACGTAGATGATCTGTTAATAGCAACTCCTACCTGGGAAGAGCACATAGCTTTATTAGAGGAAGTGTTCGAGGCTATTGAGAGAGGTGGCATGAAACTAAAGATAGAAAAGACAGAGTGCGTTAAAGAGGAAATAGGTTTCTTGGGATATAGGATAAGTGGAAAAGGTATTCTGCCTGACCCAGGCAAGCTAGCAGTCATTGAAAAATTTGAGGCTCCCAGAAACAAGAAGCAGTTGAGATCAATGTTCGGTCTTTTCGGCTTCTATAGGCGTTTTGTTAGTGATCAGGCTTTTAATGCTCCCTGTCTTCACCTCCTGCTGAAAAAGAATACCCCTTGGGTTTGGACAGCAGAATGTCAACAGGCGTTTGAGGTGCTTAAACAGTCTTTAATTAATAGTCCAATTTTGCATCATCCTGACTTTGAAAAACCTTTCTGTATGTCTGTTGATGCTAGTGGCTATGGTATAGCTGTGGAGATATTCCAAATAGAAATAGAGAACGAACAAGAAGTGCACAAGACTATAGCTTTCGCCAGTCGATCTTTACAGGCAGCAGAGAGAAATTACGGCATCTCAGAACTGGAAGCATTAGCAATTGTATTTGGGGTACAGAAGTTTGAGCAGTATCTATTAGGTCACAAGATAATAGTTTACAGTGACCATAAGGCATTGACCTTTTTAAAGACCTGTAAATTGAGGAATGCTCGTTTGGTAAGATGGTCATTGTATCTCCAGCAGTTTGACCTTGAGGTTAGATATATTCAAGGGAAAGACAATCTGGTAGCTGATGGGTTATCTAGAAGTGCGGAGCTCTGTGATGACGCAGGAATTACAGCAACAGACCCAAATGAAATTCGAATGTTTGCATTGCACGAAGTAAAGGAAGAAAGTGCATTAAAGAGGGTGATTAAGAACTTGAGACGTGAGCAGAATGCAGATGACCAACTGAAATTAGTGAAGAGCTATTTAGGAAATGCGAGCTATCCTAAGGTTTCGCAATACTATTGTTTGCATAAAGGTATTCTGTTTAGGAGGAAAAAGGTAGGTGTTTCTGAGTGGAAGCTGTGCTTTCCCTCACAATATGTAGACTTACTAATCGACTATGTACACCTGAGGTATGGGCACTACGGTGCAAAGAAGTGCATTGCAAAATTACAAGAGAAGGTTGTATTTGACAACATGTACCGCCGTGTGGCCAAGCGTCTAGCATCGTGTGTAGTGTGCCAAAAGGTCCGTGCTGCCAACACCAGAATACAAGGGGATATGCATTCAGTAGAGCCAACTGAAACCCTAGAATTACTGGCTTGTGATTTGTTTGGCCCTCTTCCTGTTTCGAGAGGTGGTTGTACCCATGTTTTTGCTGTGGTGGATGGATTCAGTAAATATGTTAAGCTATACCCAATTAAAAGAGCAAATGCAAAAACATTGGTTGAAAAGTTGGAAAAAGATTTCTTCGTGAACGTTGGCGTTCCGAAGAATTTGCTGTCTGACAATGGACCTCAATTTACTTCTGATAGATTTAAGGAATGTCTAGATAAGGCAGGCGTGAAACATCTGAAAATATCTGCGTATTTCCCCCAAGGAAATATGAGTGAACGTATTATGAGGGAATTGAATAGGCTTTGCAGAACTTATTGTGCTCGGAAACACTCAAGTTGGGCAGAGCACATTAAGTATTTTGAGAATGTAATTAACAACTTAAGACATGATGCAACTGGTTTTGCACCTTGCGAATTGATGTTTGGCCAAGAACCGCACAATGTGATTGCAGATATGGTAGAATTCCCTATTCTAACGCAAATATCCACAGACGAGAAGAAACTAAAGGCTAGGGCTAATATGAGAAAAAGAGCGTTGGAAAGGAAGAAGCGTCATGACGCGAAAGCTGTACCTACTAGATTTGAAATAGGTCAATTAGTCCTTGTCAAAACCAAAGAAAAGTCAAAGAAAGTAAATGCAGAAACAAAAAAATTCATGTTCGTATACCAAGGACCTTTCAGGATCATAGGAAAACCACATGCCAATGCATATAGGCTAGAGTACCCTAAAAGTAAGAAGCTATTAGGTCTCAGGAACGTGATTGACCTAAAGAAATTCATAGGTAGTGAATGAATGCTGTAGGGAGGAGGTTGTTCTTTAACCTCTACACAGTGTGGCAGCTGTGCAGTCCCAGCTGTGTGAGATCTTCTTTCCCTTTCAGGTCTCACTCATTCTTCATCTTTCCTATCTACAAAATTTCGACATCTTCTTCCAACACATAAAATTTTATGTCATGGCTATCAAGCCATGAGTTATGTAACCATTCTATCCACCGATTAGTGAAGAAAAATACCTAATGTGACAGACCTAATAGTGACAAACAATAGAGAAGTATGACGTAATTAAGATACAAATGTATTTGAGTAACAATTATGTATAGTACCCCGGTAATATTGTAAGTACAAGGTGTTGTTTTATTGGAAATGGTCCACCAACAGTAATTTAAAAAGATATATGAATTCATGTACAAGCAGGATCTGAAGTGGTAGTGAAACCTAGTGTATGCATTAGAACTAACTAATAAATAGTAAGAAAGAGATTGCTTAGTGGTATGAAAAATATGCAGATAAGTTGTAAGATTAAACTCACCTGATGTAGCAAGGAAAGGCAGTGTAATGGAATTGAGCAGTGTTTGTGGTTGAGACGTGAAGGACACGTCCCTGAAGTATTTATAAGGTTGGAGCTGGCCATTATTTTAGTGTAGTGTGTGACAGGATACACTTACACGTATTGAGATTATGAGTTGGAGGCGTGAATGCGACCATAGGTACCCTTATGTTAGATGAGACAGAGCAGCTCATGGTGTCCTATAGGTTTAAGGAATTTAGCATTACGTTCGTCCATAATTATTTGATGCAGTTTAGTGGTAGGTCCGAGAGAGACTACCTGAGGTTTCAGCGTCCGATCGAGTGGAAATGGATTGTCGCGTGAGCAAACTAATCAACTGCAGTACACTATGAATATTAAATAAATGTGCTTTCCTATGCTTTAAATTTAAATGGAGTGAGTATTACCTAAGTTCATACACTAGCAAAGTAAGTAAGTACATAATGACAGACGTAAAACATTATTTTAGCTCCGCATAAATACACTTCAAAGTAAGTAAGTACCTAACTGCAGATGTGGAACTGGCAACAGCAGAGGACCAATAAGTGGATTTTGTAGTCAACTAAACGTAGTGTGTTTTGAACACTCACAATTGTACTGTTACCAAAAGTTACTCACATATACAAAGAAGCTGAGAAAACAACCACTAATCATACTCATACTATCTCTAAGAATAAAGTAATCAAAGACGAGTCAGTTAAGTGCTTAAAATACAAATGTATTCAGGAATGTACCGAGCATTGGTTCAGTGTTCCGGCCCAGAAATAATAAATTGATGTTAAATAGGATTCATGATTGTATGCCTTGAGCACAGATTTTCTCTAGTACGTGACTAACGGCTTTTGAGCCATTTGTTTACCGATTTTATGACAATTAAGTAACCACGAGAGTAAAATTGAGAAAGGTTCTGTTAACTTTGTTCCAGCAACATACTGAAGGATAAAATGTATATATCCCCATTTCATTGTGACCCACCCTTAGATATTAAGTGAACAGTGTCTGAGGCACTCTTTTTGTTTGTTCTACAGGACAAACCAGATAATGGCAGCCTGGTAGCTGCGTGAAAGCATGGAGTGACTTGGACACAACTCACAGTGACCCCTCCCCTTTCCCCCATGTAATTTAGAGAAAACGTGAAGGACGCACACCATAGCAACTTCCCCTCCTCTACCCTCGTGAATGGAAGTGTAGAACGCCAGCCAAAGCGCTACAACCACGTGTAAAAAAAAAAAAAAAAAAAAAAAAAAAATAATTATTAGTGAACTTTTCTTTCAGGTTTAGAAAAGACTGCTAAGAGATAATCATCTGTTTATGTATCATGTTATTTTATTTGAATTTTTGTATGTAAAAATGTATTTTATGGATCTAAGATTTTCATAATTTTTCAATTTGTATGTGATTGTTTGTCTAAGGCAATATGTATGCCAAAATATTTCGTTGACTTTGCTTAAAATTTTGAGTAATGACATTGTTTAAAAAGGCAGTGAACGTACCTACAATTTAAATAATTAATGTAGGTAATAAGTTTTCTTTAATGTTTCTACAGGTTTATATTTCAATTTTGATTTTTCATCGGAAGTTAAACTGTACTCTTGCTTCCCTTTTTGTAATTAAATTTTTTTTTCATTCATTAACATTCATAAACAAAAAAAAATTAAGTAGAGGGTGATGTAGGGAAGCAGCCTACTCACGCTATAGTAAATTCACATCAGTTTCCATTATGTGCCAGCCAGTCTGCTGTAACTAGCTCTGACGTCATAAATGTTGCGCAATACCTTAAAAATCAAGCAAATGAACTAAAACTTTTCTAGCATGTCAGAAATAATATTAAATTAATGTGTGTTAAAAATCAGTTCGATAACTTCAGCCATTTCCGAGATTTGGACGTTTTTCTGGAAAAATCATTGGCGCAACAGAACAGAGCTAGAGACTTCAAAATTTATATTTAGACTCATCTTTCATAATGATTTAATAAAAACAGTACTTTGGATTTCACAAATTAAGACTTTAGTGGAAATTCATGATTTTCTGGTTTTCGTCTCAAAACTGAAGGAAGCAAGATAGATTAAGTAGGCTAGTAAATAAGGCTAGGATGTTTAGATTTAAATAGGTTGGAGGTCCGCTATGATTATGAAGATGTGTAAAGTTTCTTTTTAATACCTATAAAATTATAGCGATAGCGGATCTCAAAAGGGACAGTTCAGAGCTCATCTGCTGCGTGCAGGGTAATTTAATTAATTCTCTCGCCCAAAGTATTTAACTTAGCCACGTCAAAATTTTATTATCAATACTTACCTGCGTGCTGAATGCACGTTTAAATTAAGAGCTTCTTCGGCCATCAGCCAAAGAAGCTATAAATTATTATGTAACTTGAAGTGGGGCGTTACTAGCCCAGCGGCTAGTCGGGAGAGCGGATTTGATCAGGCGATCCCTCAGCCGTCCGCACCTTGGCTTTATATATAAGAACACTGCGCGAGGAAGAAAGGCCCCAGTTCTCTCCAGACGCTGAATGACACGCCATCTGTGTCGGTAGTCGCGTCGCATCAGTGTATCTGCTACAAACAGCCTCGGGTGCCGTATTAAGTTACTAGAGATATGCGGAACCATGAAAACATTTCATGTGAAGTGTTAATTCTGGAATGATTTTCATTAACTAGCTTCAGTTTGCGTATTGTCGTATTTTCACGTGCCGTCGCGGGACAGACATTCTACCAAAAATTTAGCGTGGCGTTTGATGAAATATTTTCATCAAATTATGGCGAGCATTCTTTTTAACATTTAATTCGGACATTTATAGTTGCATCAGCGCATTAGACTCTGAACTGCTCTGTTAGTTAGGTTGTAGGGATACTTGTGGTTTTTGTCAGTGAATTTCAGAATATACTCAACTATTTTGGAAAACCGTTTTTGATTAGAAATCCCGGACAATCTCCTAATTCCTCAGAGCTATAAGCTGCAGCTATAAGAACATTCTCAGGTAAAGTGGGCACTAGGATATCTATTTACTGGCTCCAAGTTTTATTAAATCACTTTCTGGGGGTCACGGAGTAAATAGAGAGCCAGTGTTGAGAACGGCAAAAGACAGCAATAACAACATTCTAAAAGCTAGAAACTGATTCAATATGCAAGCTTTTATATGCAGAAAATTATTATATCTACAAACTTGCACACGCCGCCCCACAACTGGAAGGCAGTTTGCGCCACAGCCGACTATGCTAGTACCACTGTTCGACGGCTCGAGCTTTCGTACGGCATTCGAAAGGCTCGTAAACATCCACACCTCGATCTCTCGTAAACGCCTGGGAAGCGCATCGTACTAGAGGAGCATTTGCTGCAGCTAAGTACGAGGGCTGTTAGAAAAGGATCCGATCGGTCGCGAAATGGAAACCTCAGTGAAAACCAAAGATGTTTTATGTGTATGGTGTCAGTTCTTTCGGACATTACGGCGATCATAAGCGAAGGATCATATCTGTGCGGATGCACACATACGCTCGAACACACTCGGAATAGGCCTTGCCACGAGCATTGAGATTAATGGTCGGGGAGCACTACTTTCGAAGTGTGTGGAGTAAGCTGAGAATGTGGGCCTGCTGGGAAGGGGGGGACATGCTTGGGTAAAGTCCGCGCAGCCGTGCAAATTCCTGTGTCCTTGGTGGCTTAGGGGTCGCAGGCACGGTAGCTCAGCGTGTTCGGTCAGAGAGGCACTGGCCCTCTGTAATAAAGAAGCTGGGTGAAGGACTCAACGATCAACTTGGACAGGTGTTTTGTGACGTCCGCCCAAACCAAACGCAACGAACAATACCGAAAAACAAGGGTTAGATTGCCTGCCTAGTAAGGAGGAGATCCCTGGTTCGAATCCCGGTTCGACACACATTTTCAACTCTTCCCATTGATTTCTATCAACTTCCTGTACACGGCGGATGTTTGTAATTCATTGAAGTTTCAAAAATGTTTTATTTGCAATAGTTTGCTACACCTTCCAGAGTACTCGTCTACATAGTCGCCGCTCCGACTTTATTTGGAAAAGAACAACCTTTACGTAATCAGTATGAATTTGAGAATTACCTAAGGGAGCTTTAACAATGAGTTGTATAGAAGACAAGGAGCAGCCTTCTGTCTACGACCAGGATGCCGCAGTATTCTCCGCTGTAATAAAGGCTGTTTGACATTTATAAAAACAATATGACATGGAGGTAAAAAAAAGTTGTACCAAAATGTTCAAATGTGTGTGAAATCTTATGGGACTTAACTGCTAAGGTCATCAGTCCCTAAGCTTACACACTACTTAACCTAAATTATCCTAAGGACAAACACACACACCCATGCCCGAGGGCGGACTCGAACCTCCGCCGGGACCAGCCGTACAGTCCATGACCGCAGCGCCTGAGACCGCTCGGCTAATCCCGCGCGGCGAAGTTGTACGAACTTTGCAACATCTTCGTCATAGAAGGCCTGTGCTTTCCGGCACTTCTCTGTGCTGGTCTGCAGTTCGTTGTCTTCATAGCCAGTGGTTCGTGTGGGCACAGATGAACATCAGAAGGAGACAGGTCTGGGCTGTATGTGGGAGATCAAACAATTCACATGGAAGCCGTTGCAGGGGCGTCCTCATTGCGGGCACTCATACTTCGCGGTAGACACTGTCGTTATAGGCAATGCTGTGTGCTCAGAACTGAAAAGAGCGACGTGGTGCTATCGACAGGCATACTAGAGACACTGTCCAACACGTCTGTGCAAAGCTGCATCGGATTTTCAGTGTCATTTCCATTCCACAACTTATCGGATGTTACTTCCCGAATAGCCCTCGTATGTACAGCAAGCGTGCAAAAGACGAGCCAGTTCGGTGAGCCTCTGGCTGTATGCTTCCCTTGTCAGACGTGCGGTGCTGCTGTTAGGCGGTGTCCTCCCGCCTTATCGCGCCAATCGCAGCGAGGAACTGCGGCTGCCGGCCGCCGGCCGTACGCGGGCCGGAGGAGCAGCCGTGTTTGCAGGCCGGCGGGTGGCCTCGGGTTGACGTCGTCTCGTCTGGCGGCTGTGCGGAAGCAATATCTGGTCGGCGCAGCGGCCCTCTCCGCCGTAATATGCTCTCCTGCAAGCGCAAGCAGTGCCAGCAGCCGCCAGCCCCACAGGCCGCCCCGGGCAACCGAGTCTGTACGTGCCCACACTGGCTAAGCCGCACCGACACTCGGGGACGACAACTTCAAGGCGGGAGCCAAGTAGCATCTCGTGTCTATAAATTACGAGCAATCAGTAACTTGAGGAGCCTTGGCTATTGTGGAATAGTTTGGCATTACGGTGTACCCTACCAGCATTTCTCCTCTGTTAGGTGCTGTTGATATAGAGATAATATCGTACACTACCTCTGAGGGCTTCCATAAGGTTCTGTGGTGAGTCTCGACCACTTGCCAGCATTGCTCTGTTCGCTGTTCAAGAAAGTTTGTGCTTCAGTTTTGTGAAATTCCTAGTGCCAAGTTTTCAAAAAATTATTTGTAGTACTACACTTGTGTTACGCATTGACAATAAGTGTAATACAAACTCAAAGAGGAATAACATTTTTAGGTTGTCGGCTTTTTCTTTAGTTATAAAAAGGGTATTTTCCGAAGTTGACGTGTCGCCAGCTTACGCGTAATATACAGGATGACAATTATTGAGCTATAGGGAAAAAGGCGAAATACCCTCAGACTTCAAGAAGAATATAATAATTCCAATCCCAAAGAAAGCAGGTGTTGACAGATCTGAAAATTACCGAACTATCAGTTTAATAAGTCACAGCTGCAAAATACTAACGCGAATTCCTTACAGATGAATGGAAAAACTGGTAGAAGCCGACCTCGTGGAAGATCAGTTTGGATTACGTAGAAATGTTGGAACACGTGAGGCAATACTGACCTTACGACTTATCTTAAAAGAAAGATTAAGGAAAGGCAAACCTACGTTTCTAGCATTTGTAGAATTAGAGAAAGGTTTTGACAATGTTGATTGGAATACTCTCTTTCAAATTTTGAAGGTGGCAGACGTCAAATACAGGGAGCGAAAGGCTATTTACAATTCGTACAGAAACCAGATGGCAGTTACAAGAGTCGAGGGGCATGAAAGGGAAGCAGTGGTCGGGAAGGGAGTGATATAGGGTTGTAGCCTATCCCCGATGTTATTCAATCTGTATACTGAACAAGCAGTAAAGGATACAAAAGAAAAATTCAGAGTCGGTATTAAAATCCGTGGAGAAGAAATAAAAACTTTGAGGTTCCCCAGTGACACTGTAATTCCGTCAGAGACAGCAAAGGACTTGGAAGAGCAGTTGAACGGAATGGACTGTGTCTTGAAAGGAGGATACAAGATGAACATCAACAAATGCAAAACGGGGATAATGGAATGTAGTCTAATTAAGTCGGGTGATGCTGAGGGAGGTAGCCTAGGAAATGAGACACTTGAAGTAGTAAATGACTTTTGCTATTTGAAGAGCAAAATAACTGATGATGGTCGAAGTAGAGAGGATACAAAATGTAGACTGGCAATGGCAAGGAAAGCGTTTCTGAAGAAGAGAAATTTGTTAACATCGAGTATAGATTTAAGCGTCAGGAAGTCGTTTCTGAAAGTATTTGTATGGAGTGTAGCCTTGTATGGAAGTGAAACATGGACGATAAATAGTTTGGACAAGAAGAGAATACAAGCTTTCGAAATGAGGTGCTACAGAAGAATGCTGAAGATTAGATGGGTAGATCACATAACTAATGAGGAGGTATTGAACAGAATTGGGGAGAAGAGGAGTTTCTGGCACAACTGGACAAGAAGAAGGGACCGGTTGGTAGGACATGTTCTGAGGTATCAAGGGATCACCAGTTTAGTATTGGAGGGCAGCGTGGAGGGTAACAATTGTAGAGGGAGACCAAGAGATAAATACACGAAGCAGATTCAGGAGGATGTAGGTTGCAGTAAGTACTGGGAGCTGAAGAAGCTTGTACAGGATAGAGTAGCATGGATAGCTGCAGCCATCCAGTTTCAGGACTGAAGACCACAACAACAACAGTGAAAAAAGGCAAATTAGTTACGAACTACAGCGTGCACACACTTTATTCAACACGTAAACGTCACTACAGATATTCGAATTTAGGTTACGACATGTTCGATAAGCCTGCCAACACTGGAGACGATGTGTCGCAGACGAATAGCGAAATTCTGCATGACCCGCTGAAGTGTCGGAACATCGATGCTGTCCATCACCTCCTGAATGGTTGTTTTCGTTTTGGATTTATTGCCGTACATTTTGTCTTTAATATAGACCCACAAAAAGGATTTGCATGTGTTCAGATCCGGAGAATATGGCGGTCAATCGAAGACGATGACAGTGGCCTCTAGGTACCCCAGGGCCAGAAGGTGTTCCCGAAGTGCTCCTCCAGGTCATCAGTCTCCTGCTTCGATAGGCTCCGTCTTGCGTGAACCACATCTTGCCGAAATTAGGGATGAAATCATCTTCCAAACCTTCACGTACCATTCGGCAGTCACCTAGCATCAAGGAATATCGCACAGATTATTTCGTGACTGGACATTGCACACCACACGGTCACCCGTTGAGGGTGAAGAGACTTCTCGATTGCGAAGTGCGGATTCTTTGTCCCACAGCTGCGCCAAATTTGATTACTGACGAGCCCATCCAAATGAAAGTGGACTTCGTGGCTAAAGTAAACCATACTAATTCGCATCATGTCCCGCGGCCAACCGGGCAGTTTGAACGTCCTAATGCAAACCGTTCAGAAATTGTGACGACTTAATTTCATGTAGTTCAACAACTGCCACGCTGTAGACTTAAAAAGAAAGCAGCACGAAGGAATTGTCCGAGAGGGGCAGAAATCAATAGATGTGATGTACCGGTACATGTACTGACAAATGATTACAATTTGAGAAAAATGGAATGATTTATTCAAGCGAAAGAGCTTCATAAATTGAGCAAGTCAATAACGTGTTGGTCCATCTCTGGCCCTTATGCAAGCGGTTACTCGGCTAGGAATTGTTTGATAGAGTTGTTGAATGTCCTCTTAATAGATATTACGCCAAATTCCCTCCAATTGGTGCCTTATATCGTCAGAATCCCGAGCTGGTTGGCACTTCTCATAATGCACCAAACGTTCTCAGTTCGGGAGAGACCCAGCGACACTGTTGCCCAAGGTAGCCGGAAACTCTCTCCGTCTGTGGGCGGGCATTATCTTGCTGAAATGTAGGCCCAGGATGGTCTGCCATGAAGGCAACAAAACGGGGCGCAGAATGTCGTCGATGTACCGCAGTGGTGAAGGATGCCGTGGATGACAACCAAAGGGGTCCTAATGAAAAGAAATGGCACCCGAGACCATCACTCCTGGTGGTAGGACGGTATGGCAGGCAACTATCAGGCTGGTAACCTATCTCTGTCCGGGGCGTCTCTGGACACTTTTTCGCTGGTCATCAGAGTTCACTTCGTAGCTGGACTCGTTACTGAAGGCAGTCAAAGAGATTCCACACCGAAAACTTGTCAGGAGACCCCACTTACAGCGATGGAATGCTAGGCCGACTGTCGCCCGCCGTGCGGTCCGATAACCGAGAGTAAGGGTTTCATGTGCCATTTCTTTTCATAGCAGGACCCGTTTGGTCGTCATCTACGGCACCGTTACAGCACAATGGTACGTCGACGATATTCTACACCCTGTATTTGTTGCCCTTCTTGGCAAGCCGTCCTAGGCTTACATTTCAGAAAGATAACGCCCGCTCTCAAACGGAGAGAGTTTCTACTGCTTGTCTTCGTGATTCTTATATCCTACCTTGGGCAGCTAGGTCTCCGGATCTCACCAAGACTGACAACGTTTGAAGCATTACGAGCAGTGCAATCCAACCAGCTAGGGTTTTTGACGATCTAACGCGCCAACTGGGCAGAATTTGCGTGATATCCCTCAGGAGGACATCGAACAACCCTATCAATCAATGCCAAGCCGAATAACTGCTTGCATAAGGGCCAGAAATGGAACCATTGAGATGTTAAATTTGGGAGGCTCTTTCTCTTGAATAAATTATCTAATTTTTCTGAAATTGTAATCATTTGTTTGTCTCTTTATGTTTATCACATCTACCAATTTTCGTCCCATTCGGGTAATTCCTTCGGGTGCATCTATTTTTGTTACGTTGTACAGGAGCTCTGGTGCAACTGTTCCATAGGCGTAGCCAGAGGGGGACGAAGGTAAAAGGAGAAGTGATCTTAAAATCGATTATATGTAATATTTATTTCAAAATTTCCGTGTTTTCAAACCACGACTCTTGCTAGCGTGGCACAGTGCGCGAGAGGCATACGGCAGCGATGAACTAGCGTGGGCGACAATGTTGGCACCGATGTGGACTGAGCCGCAAAGGAATGTAGTTTGCTCGGAGCATTGGAAGTCCAGGTAGCGCTGTCCCTGCGTGAGAGCTACCCTAATCATCACAGTTGGGCATAGTGAGAAAACGTTCCTTCACGTAGTAGCACCTTAGAACTATCATCATCGTCACGCTTCCTGGAAACTGTGGGAGTTGTAATTACCGTGCTGTAGTTTTTGAAAACTTATTTTAAATAACGTTATTTAGGACAGAGGAACGACTGGTGTGCGCAATATGATAATATCTCTATTTTTTACGTCTACCTTTCTACATTGACATGATAGGTCATTTTGACGCAAAACTGTGTAAGAGAAAAGTTGTAGAGCATCAAAGTGGATTTTCAAAAGATCTAAGAAAATGAGAAAAACCTAGCAGGCAAGTAAATATCGCCATTTATCAATTTAATAGAAATGGCATGCATCGGGATAATGGTTATGGCAACAGAGTAACATTACGCAAAGTACAAGAAGTTTGTTTGCAAGGGTACTGGTTATGTTTTTTATTAATTTTGTCAATATTGACGTCCGCGTTGCAGAACAAAATAGGATAAAAGAATTGACTTGAGAGAGATTACTGGTTTTTGCATACTGGATATTTAAATTGATATCATTACAGCTTTAATTCAAAAACTGATAGCGCATCTACAAGATCTCTTGATCCATAGTTCTTTATATACCGTTCTTTCAAGACGTAGTTCTGTATTACAAAAGAAGGATCTCGGCCCTGCAGCTGAAATAACAGAATGTGAAGTGCAGTTGATTGTCATCTTTAGCACTGAACGGTCTCCTTTCTTTTTTGGACAAATGACCTTTTAAGGAGCAATTTCAGCGACTTTACATGACACTTTCAACTTTATTCAAGAACATGTTTGAAGGGAGATACGTCTCCACTTCATAAACACAGGCAAATACCTCACCTTTTTGTCGTCCAAAGCTACTGTGAATTGCAGCATAAAGCTTGAAAATCCTTTTCCCGCATTCACCATTGTATTCAATATCAACAACAATAAAAATTGTTAGTTATATAGTCTGTAGCTGTTGTGTGATGGACTGTGATGTCTGCGACTGGCTGTAGCAAAAACTAAATCAAATATTACTGTTTGCGAAGTGGTGAAGCAAACAACAGCACGCTCTGTTATGCGATTTTAGTGTCAACTTACATAAATTAAACGACTGAAAGAAACTGTCAGTGCACCCACACGACTATCTCATTGAAAAGCAAATAAGAAGATAAGCCTCGTTATGACAATCCACATCTGATTATACATTATTATTTCTTCTGGCAGAAATATAGCCTTGGTTTACTGATGTCTTTTACAAATTGATCGTTGTCATTGAAACCAATGCTTCCTTCAGCAATAGGTGCTTACGTAATTTAATGAAGGTAGCAAGCACGCGAATCATAGTAAACTGTTGAATATTGAGTGACTAATCAGCACTCGTTCGAAAAAGACTGAGAGAAATAGAGTAGTGCCGATGACAAAATGAAACGGAAAATCTGAGGATTGAACTTGTTCATAATTACACGTGGTGCAAACGAACACAGCAAGTTTCAAGATTAATTTCACACAGAACAGCAATCTGAACACAGATTATTCAATGTAACGAGATATTACGACTGAATGAAAAGTGAAAACATGAGACCAACCGAACAAATCACACGAACAGAGGATACAAAGAAAAGTCGAATAAATATTGAAATATGGAAAGAAAAGGCATTATACACATACGAGGAGGGCCGCATTATCCATTAGGCAGTGTAGGCAATTGCCTAAGAGCCCCGCATCGGCTAGGGGGCTCGTGATACGAGATAAAAGTTTTTTTGGAAATGTTTCTTGTAGTAAAAATTAAATTTGAAGATTTATGTGTAACAAATCCTCAATGATAATACACTGAGGTGACAAAAATCACGGGATACCTCTTAATACCGTGTCGGACCTCCTTTTGCCCGGCGTAATGTAGCAGCTCGCCGCGGCATGGAAGTCACTTGCAGAAATATTGAGCCATGCTGCCTCAATAGCAGTCCATATTTTGAAAGTTGCCGATGGAGGATTGTGTGCACGAACTGACTTCTCGATTATGCCCTATAAATGTTCGATGGGATTCATATCAGGCGATCTGGGTGGCAAAACCATTCGCTCTAATTTTCCAGAATGTTTTTTAAACCAATCACAAGGAGTTGTAGCCTGATGATATGGCGCATTGTCATCCATAAAAATTCCATCTTTGTTGGGAACATGAGGTCCATGACTGGCTGCAAATGGTCTCCTAGTAGCCGAACATAACCATTTCCAGTCACCGATCGGGTGGGAGTTGAACCAGAAGACCCAGCTCATGCCTTGTAAACACAGCCCACTCCATTATGGAACCACCACCAACTTGCACAGTGCCTTGTTGGCAACTTGGGTTCATGTCCTCGTGGGTGTGCGCCACACTCGAACGCTACCATCAGCTCTTACCAACTGAAACTGAGACTCATCCGACGTCACGGTTTTCCAGTCGCCTAGAGTTCTACCGATACGGTCACTAGCCCAGGAGAGGCGCTGTAGTCAATGTCGTGCTGATAGCAAAGGCACTAGCGGCTGTCGCCCGCTGCCATAATCCATGAACGCCAAATTTCCCTGCACTGTCCTAACGAATACGTTTGTCGTAAGTCCCACATTGATTTCTGTAGTATTTCACACAATGTTGGTCGTCTGTTAGCATTGACAGTTCTACCAAAAATGGTTCAAATGGCTCTGAGCACTATGGGACTCAACTGCTGAGGTCATTAGTCCCCTAGAACTTAGAACTAGTTAAACCTAACTAACCTAAGGACAGCACAAACATCCATGCCCGAGGCAGGATTCGAACCTGCGACCGTAGCGGTCTTGCGGTTCCAGACTGCAGCGCCTTTAACCGCACGGCCACTTCGGCCGGCGACAGTTCTACCGGCGAACGCCTTGCTCTCGGTCTTAAGTGAAGCCCGTCAGCCACTGCTTTGTACGTGGTGACAGATAATGCCTGGAATTCGGTATTCTCAGCACACTTTTGACACAGTGGATCTCAGAATATTGAATTCCTTAAAGATTTCCAAAATAGAATGTCTTATACGTCTAGCTTCAGCTACCATTCCGCGTTCACAGTCTAATAATTCCCGTTGTGTGGACATAATCACGAAGGGCATCTAGTCAAATTAATCACGTAGGTACAAATGACAGCTCCGCCAATGCGCTGCCCTTTTATTGCCTGTATACGCGATACTACCGCCATCTGTATGTGTGCATATCACTGTCCCATGGATTTTGTCACCTCAGTATGTTGTTGCCTATTTTTTCAATAAATTGCGGAACGTAATTAGAATTATGTAAAATAACATCATATTTTATAACGGCCATTTTAACACTCACTGATCAGAAGACGTCACGGGAAGAATTTTTTTTTTTTTTTTTAAAGCAACTCGCTTCAAAAACTCTGCATTCTGAATGCACATTTACTGGAACATGTGTTAATTTATTCCATGGCCATGATACATTCGTAAGATTCCAGTACTGGTTCGTATGACAAAGAGCACTAGGTGAGTCTCCAATTCATTGTATACGTACCTTTAGTTGTTTAATTTTCGTTTTGTTCTGTAATTACGATCTGCGAGTTTTGCGACTAGAATTAAATTTAAAAAGGTTTTCTGAGGCCTGTATTTCAAACCTTGGAAATTTGCATAAGAGTGGTAGATTTTTGTAAAGACTGCAAGTACTTTGAGAAAATTGGCGAGACGGCGAGTATAATAAACTAACGTTACATTTACGATACCACGTAGTTTTATTACGAGATTTTATTTTCCATATTCATTTCATATGTTGTTGTTCTTGTTGTGGTCTTCAGTCCTGAGACTGGTTTGCAGCAGCTCTGCCGGTCGCAGTGGTCTAGCGGTTCTAGGCGCTCAGTCCGGAACCGCGCGACTGCTACGGTCGCAGGTTCGAATCCTGCCTCGGGCATGGATGAGTGTGATGTCCTTAGGTTAGTTAGGGTTAAGTAGTTCTAAGTTATAGGGGACTGATGACCACAAATGTTAAGTCCCATAGTGCTCAAAGCCATTTGAACCATTTTTGAAGCTGCAGCTCTCAGTGCTACTCTATCCTGTGCAAGCTTCTTCATCTCCCAGTACCTACTGCAACCTACATCCTTCTGAATCTGCTTAGTGTATTCTTCTCTTGGTGTCTCTCTACGATTTTCACCATCCAGCTGCCCTCCAATATTAAATTGGTGAGCCCTTGATGCCTCAGACCATGTCCTACCAACGGATCCCTTCTTCTAGTCAAGTTGTGCCACAAACTCCTCTTCTCCCCAATCCTATCCAATACATCCTCATTACTTACGTGATCTACCCATCTAATCTTCAGGATTCTTCTGTAGCACCATATTTCGAAAGCTTCTATTCTCTTCGTGTGCATACTATTTATCGCCCATATTTCACTTCCATACATGTCTACACTACATACAAATACTTCCAGAAACGACTTCCTGACGCTTAAATCTATAATCGACGTTAACAAATTTCTCTTCTTCAGAAGCGCTTTCCTAGCCGTTGGCAGTCTACATTTTATATCCTCTCTACTTCGACCATCAAATAGCAAAACTCCTTTACTACTTTAAGTGTCTCATTTCCTTATCTATTTCCCTCTGCATCACCTGACTTAATTCGACTACATTCCATTATCCTCGGTTTGCTTTTGTTGATGTTCATCTTATATCCTCCTTTCAAGACACTGTCCATTCCGTTCAACTGCTCTTCCAAGTCCTTTGCAGTCTCTGACAGAATTACAATGTCATCGGCGAACCTCGAAGGTTTTATTTCTTCTCCATGGATTTTAATACCGACTCTGAATTTTTCTTTGGCTTCCTTTACTGCTTGCTCAATATACAGATTGAATAACATCAGGGATAGGCTACAACCCTATATCACCCTCATCCCAACCACTGCTTCCCTTCCATGCCACTCTACTCTTATAACTGCCATCGGGATTCTGTACAAATTGTAAATAGCCTTTCGCTCCCTGTATTTTACCCCTGGCACCTTCAGAATTTGAAAGAGAGTATTCCAGTCAACATTGTCAAAAGCTTTCTCTAAGTCTACGAATGCTAGAAACGTAGGTTTGCCTTTCCTTAATCTATCTTCTAATATAAGTCGTAGGGTCAGTATTGCTTCACATGTTCCAATATTTCTATGGAATCCAAACTGATCTTCCCCGAGACGACTTATACCTGTTTTTCCATTCGTCTGTAAAGAATTCGCGTTAGTATTTTGCAGCCGTGACTTATTAGATTGATAGTTCGGTAATTTTCACATCTGTCAACATCTGCTTTCTTTGGGATTGGAATTATTATATTCTTGAAGTCTGAGGGTATTTCGCCTGTTTCATACATCTTGCTCACCAGATGGTAGAGTTTTGTCAGGACTGGCTCTCCCATGGCTGTCAGTAGTTCTAATGGAATGTTGTCTACTCCCGGGGCCTTGTTTCGACTTAGGTCTTTCAGTGCTCTGTCAAACTCTTCTCGCAGTATCATATCTCTCATTTCATCTTCATCTACAGCCTCTTCCATTCCCATAATATTGTCCTCAAGAACATCGCGCTTGTATAGACCCTCTATATACTCCTTCCACCTTTCTGCTTTCCCTTCTTTGCTTAAAACTGGGTTTCCATCTGAGCTCTTGATATTCTCCAAAGGTCTCTTTAATTTTCCTGTAGGCAGTATCTATCTTACCCCTAGGGAGATAAGCCTCTACACCGTTACGTTTGTCCTCTAGCCACCCCTGCTAAGCCATTTTGCACTTCCTGTCGATCTCATTTTTTAGATGTTTGTATTCCTTTTTGCTTGCTTCATTTACTGCATTTTTATATTTTCTCCTTTCATCAATTAAATTCAATATTTCTTCTGTTACCCAAGGATTTCTACTAGCCCTCGTCTTTTTACCTACTTGATCCTCTGCAGCCTTCACTAGTTCATGCCTCAAAGCTACCCACTCTTCTTCTACTGTCTTTCCCCCATTCCTGGCATTTTTTCCCTTATGCTCTCCCTGAAACTCCATATAACCTCTGGTTTAGTCAGTTTATCCACGTCCCATCTCCTCAATTTTCCACCTTTTTGCAGTTTCTTCAGTTTTAATCTACAGTTCATAACCAATAGATTGTGGTCAGAATCCACAGCTGGCTCTGGAAATGTCTTACAATTTAAAACCTGGTTCCTAAATCTCTGTCTTACCATTATATAATCTATCTGATACCTTCCAGTATCTCCATGCTTCTTCCATGTATACAACCTTCTTTCATGATTCTTGAACCAAGTTTTAGCTATGATTAAGTTATGCACTGTGCAAAATTCTACCAGGCGGCTTCCTCTTTCATTTATTAGCCCCAATCCATATTCACCTACTATGTTTCCTTCTCTCCCTTTTCCTACTGTCGAATTCCAGTCACCCATGACTAATAAATTTTCGTCTCCCTTCACTATCTGAATAATTTCTTTTATCTCGTCATACATTTCATCAATTTCTTCGTCATCTGCAGATCTAGTTGTCGTATAAACTTGTACTACTGTAGTAGGCGTGGGCTTCGTGTCTATCTTGGCCACAGTAATGCGTTCACTATGTGTTTGTAGTTGCTTACCCATACTCCTATTTTTTTATTCGTTATTAAACCTACTCCTGCATTACCCCTATTTGATTTTGTATTTATAACCCTGTATTCACCTGACCAAAAGTCTTGTTCCTCCTGCCACCAAACTTCACTAAGTCCCACTATATCTAACTTTAACCTATCCATTTCCCTTTTTAAATTTTCTAACCTACGTGCCCGATTAAGGGATCTGACATTCCACGCTCCGATCCGTAGAACGCCAGTTTCTTTTTTCCCTGATAACGACGTCTTCTTGAGTATTCCCCGCCCGGAGAGAATGGGGGACTATTTTACGTCCGGAATATTTTACCCAAGAGGACGCCATCATCATTTAACCATACAGTAATGCTGCATGCCCTCGGGAAAAATTACGGCTGTAGTTTCCCCTTGCTTCCAGCCGTTCGCAGTACCAACACAGCAAGGCCGTTTTGGTTAGTGTTACAAGGCCAGATCAGTCAATCATCCAAACTGTTGCCCCTGCAACTACTGAAAAGGCTGCTGCCCCTCTTCAGGAACCACACGTTTGTCTGGCCTTTTAACAGGTACCCGTCCGTTGCGGTTGCACCTACGGTACAGCTATCTGTATCGCTGAGGCACGCAAGCCTTGCCACTAACGTCAAGGTCCATGGTTCATGGGGGGGGGGTATTTCATATAATACTATAATTATAGAATTTGACGATTGTGAAATGCCGAAGTTTTCCTTGGGTAGATTTTACAGAAATTGGTACTATTTCTTCCCGCGCTGTTCTGTATTTTCTTTACGTTCGCCAAATAACGAGGCAGAAAAATAATAAACGATGTAATGATAAAAATATAGAAAATAGGTAAGATTTTGAGCTCAGTTAATTTTGTTTAAATAGACAAATAAAAGCTTACTTGTCAAACGTTATTTGTAAATTTCGCATCGGCGCTCTAATCACACGGTTACCTTTTTCGTTGAGGAACAAGATGTCGGAGATACCCGTGACGAAAAAGCACCAAAGTCGTTCAAAAAATGTAAAAAGCGGCAAGAGCAACAAAAGAAGCGCGATGAACATTTGAGGAAGATGCGAAACATTTTTCAACTCGGATTTAGCCGCCAATCCACGGAAAATCAACTGTATAGGTCGCCAAGTATGTCTGCCAGCTACGCGATGACGGCTGATAGAGTAGGAGCAGAGATTCCTTGCGAGTGTTCTGAACAGAGTGGCTAGGATCAAGAAGCAGATACTTTAGTGGGTGCAGAGGAAAGTGAGACCGATGCCTAGGTCAATTTATTAAGTCAAAACGTAATCGAGGAGTAGAATACCGGAATGACACTGGCTTATGGGAAAATGTAACCAACGAAGTACAAGATTTTTGGTGTACTGGGGATCCTAAATGCATTTTGAGTGTTATTTTTCTGCTTCAAGCCGACAGAACGACGATAACAAAAGATTTTTTCTCAATATATGTTTTTTCGGAAACATATAAGTGGTGGTAAAATTAAACGAAAATGGCTCCTGTATTCTCCGTCTACTGGAAAAGTATACTGTTTTTCATGCGTTCTTTTTGGTGAAGCTCAAAGGCAATCACAGTTTCAAAACCGATTTTCTGATTGGGAAAATGCTCCGCTCCGAATTCAGTCGCGTGAGAATAATCCAAAGCACAGACTCTGGTTTGTAGGTGGCGTATTCACGGACGAATCGACACATCGTTGGAAATTACATACAACAAATAAGGTGAATAATGGATGAAAGTTTTACTAAGAATGGTCTCAGTTATTAAATTTTTATCATCCCATGAATTAGTATTTCGTGATGATAATGACGTCCTTGGTTCTCAACAAAATGGCACCTATTTGGGAATTTTAGAGTTAATCGTTGAGTACGACCCCTTGCTTATTTCGCATTTAGCCAAATATGGTAATATGGGCAAGGGAAAACAATCATGTTTGTCTTCAACGAGTTGCTAGGAACTTATTGATATATTGGGAAATGAGGTTTTAAAATTCATTGTTAATGATTTTACTGAAGCCAAATGTTTCTCGATAAGTGTCAATTCGTTTTTGACAGCACTGAACTTCGAACAGCAGTCGATCTTTTAAAGCTGATTTTAGCTTTTATATTTTTTCATTTACGGTTGAATTATTTGACGATTAAGAGATGGACGCAAATGAGAAAACTGATACCCAACACAGTGATGAAAATAAGCATGTGCGAAGAAGGAAATGGCATCACGATGACGGTCCTACAGAAGTCATTGTGTACAGAGGAAAAGAGAAGTTAAAAATTGAAACTTATTTACCTGTATCGGACATGCTGTGCACAGAATAGTCGCGGGGACTAGAACCTTACCGGGAAATTAATTCTCTGTTTAGATTTCTAAGAGATTTCTCGATGAAGTTCAACGATATAATTAGAGAGGCTTGTACAAAGTTTAGGGAGCAGTATTCCGAGGACACTGAGCCTGAGATTACAGTCGATATGGTGCAGTTCAAGTTCTTCAATTTACAACTAGAGGATGCCAGAAAAGATAAAATTGTACCTGCCGAGAAATCGTATAAACTATTTATTGGCAATATGACACAATCAACTTTCTCGAATATAATGACAGTATTGAAAATATATAGATGTCTGTTAATTACAAGCCCCAAAGATGAATGTAACTTTTGGAAACTAAAACTAATCGAAAACTGCCTTCGCTGATCAATGTCTCAGAACCGTTTAAATTCATCGGCGATAATGGCGACTGAAAATGATACATTGGAAAAGGTCAACTTCCAAGATGTTTTAAACGATTTTGTATCTAAAAGCATAGAATAGTTAATATTTAAATATATTGTACTTTAAAAAACGATTGAAAAAACTTTAACTAAGAGGATCAGCGATGAACACAATCTCAAAACTGAACTACAGAACCTTAGGTCCGTTTTTGGAGATAATGGCTACGACATGATGATGATACGTAAAACTATGGCGCCAAAGGAGGAGGGCAATAGGGAAATGCAGAACGAAGCACAGGACACCGTCCTGCTACCATACGTACAAGGGGTTACTGAACGTCGGTGCAAAATTCTCCGTCGGGCAGGTATTAAGCCGATTTTTCGTAGCAACAACAAAATAAAAGAAGTTCTGGGCTCGACGAAAGATACAACTGACAAGTTTCATTCCAACGGAGTTTCTGAAATCGGATGCGAATGTGGACTGGTGTATGTAGGTGAGACTGGGCGTCCAATAAGCACAAGGTTATCTGAACACGAGAGATACATCCGCCTCAAACAATACAACAAATCAGCGGTGGCAGAACACCAGGAACAGTGCAGGATGAAGACTGAATTTCGAGAGGCCCGCGCACTGGCGGAACAGCCGTTTAGTCAGAGGAGGAAGATTAGAGAGAGTATTAAAATAGCCAAGCGACCCGACGACATGGATAGAGAAGACGGGTAGCGACTTCCGGCGTTTTGGCTGCGAGCAGTGACAGCTTTGCGGAAGGACAGCTCTCGCAAAGCAACAGGAGGAGGGTACAAAGAGTGCTGACGCGCCCTACTCGATACTAGGCAGTTAATAAACAACACTATGCTGCAGTCGCCGCTCAGTTTCGTATTCCCCGATTTCCACCAATGGCAAGCAATAAAGGAAACTCCAATAGAAAACGCCTATTTCCTCCAATGACAACACGCAACGCAAAGACCAATAAAAGAACACCTAATACTCTTCCTCCTCATCCTCATATCCAATGACAGCACTCCTCCATAGTACAAAGGTGAGTCACTAAGTCTTGCCACCTAGAATAACTCCGAAAGTATGATAGTAGCTGAAAAGTTTGGGGACAAATGTTGCATGGGACAACGGGACCCATAATGTGACGTTGTTTTTTTGTTGCTAGGTGGAGTCGCGTCAAAGATATGAAGATCAAATTTGTTTTTTTTAAATGGGATGCTATAGTCCGCTACTTATTTTCCGATAGCGGCTATCGAGACGAATCAAATGGTTCAAATGGCTCTGAGCACTATGGGACTTAACTGCTGTGGTCATCAGTCCCCTAGAACTTAGAACTACTTAAACCTAACTAACCTAAGGAAATCACACACATCCATGCCCGAGGCAGGATTCGAACCTGCGACCGTAGCGGTCACGCGGTTCCAGACTGTAGCGCCTATAACCGCACGGCCACTCCGGCCGGCCGAGACGAATCCAACGATGTGTAACAGTAAGGTCTTTGAAGGTCAACGAAGGTCAAAAAGATGGCATGAACTTCCATTTACAGAAGGTGTTCGAAGTGATGACCATTGGTATCAATGCAGTGCTGCAATCTTCTTGTCATGGATTGTGTGGTATTCCTTATCACTTCGTCACTTCTCGAAGAACATGCTCTGACAATTCTCTCTCGTATATTGTGCAAATTGTAAATATTCGCCGAATACGGCTTATCCATCTAACGTGTCAATTACATGTAAAAACCATTCGATGGTTTCGCAATACAACACTAATAGGAACGATAAGACTAGTATCGTCGAATAAAGCATATGTGCATGATGTATTCCTTCGATGAACAAGTCGATATGCTTCTGATTTACGGAGAATGCTACCGAAATTCAGTGAGAGCTAGAGATTTATATGTTGAAAGACACCCTCAACTTACCGTACACATCGTACATTTAAATATGTATATGGCAAATTGAGAGCAACTGGATCTTTAATGCATCAGAAACATCCGGCAAACAAAAGTTACTAACGAGGAAACGGAAACGGTACTCTTGTCACTGTGGTTCAAGATCCTTGTGTTAGTTCTCGACAAATCGCTAAGGAATCTGACCTGAGAAAGAGTAGTGTTGCTCATGTTCTGCATCGCCATAAATATCATCCTTACCATCAGTTTCCACCAAGAATTAACTTGTACGGTGGTACGGATTGTATGTGTCGCACTGAATTCTCCCGATGGGCTCAACTTCAGATTCAGAGGGATGACACCTTTTATTAATTTGATTTTGTTTACTTATTTACTTTCCAGGCTACATTCACGAACCATGGAAATATTAATTTGTATAACAGGCATTATTGGGCAACTGACAATCAATGTTGGCTGCGGCAAGTTGCACACCAAAAACCGTGGTCGGTGTGGGATTCTGAGGGACAGCATTATAGGCCCCTATTTCATCGAAGGAAATATTAATGGTAGAAAGTACACCACATTCTTGCAAGAAACACTATGTCTGTTATTGCAAGAAATACCTTTAGGAACAAGGAACAGAATGTGGTATCAACACGGTGGGTGTCCGGCAAATTTTTCGGTGATGGCTAGAAATGAGTTGCAGAGACAATTCCCAAATCGTTGTATTGGACGCGGAGGAGATGTTTCTTTGCCGATTCGTTCACCAGACTTGACGCCTCTGGATTTTTTCTTGTGGGTATTCGTGAAAGACATTGTTTAAAAAGACGTTCCAACTTCACTTGAAGATATGCGAGAGAGAATTGTCAGAGCATGTGCTTTGATAAGTGCCGATATGATAAGGAATACCACTGAATCCATGGTAAGAAGATTGCAGCACTGCATTGATACCAATGGTCATCACTTCGAACACCTTCAGTACATCGACGTTCATGCCACCTTTGTGACCTTCGTTGACCTTCAAAGACCTTACTGTTACACATCATTGGATTAGTCTCGATAGCCACTACCAGAAAATAAGTACCAAACTACAGCATCCCATTAAAAAAAAAAAAACAAGTTTGACCTTCATATCTCTGAAGCGACCCCATGTAGCAACAAAAAACCAACGTGGGACAAAAGTGTACGATAGGCTGTTGCATTGAATCTGCATGAGCTAAACCTTCCTACGACGTGTCACATCCTCTAACTCAACTATCACCTCAAACCCAATAACTGACGAAATGGCCACATCGACTCACTGCGAACCCCAGTCGGTTCAGCAAAACGTTCTCATGAGGAGCTTCATCGCACCAACGACTACGTGAGATGGTGGGTTTATATATACATGTAGCCACTGCCCGCCATAGTTGCTGTGCTGGATGAACTCTTCGCATGTGTACTTTCTGTTTGTTTTTTACGGTCTTTTAATACTCCGACACACGTACATTACACGGAGCTATGTTGCACGCTACGATTCGGAACCCACTACCAGCAGATGGTTGCAACTTGCGTCAGCGAAATGGGGAAATCGGCCTTGTAATATGAATGACACGTAATACTTGAAAACATTCGGAGGAATTACTTTTAAGCACGTCCTCGTGTGTGTACTTCAGATAATGTACAATCAACAATAAACGCTCTTGTCGTTTAAAAGTGTGTTTTTATTTACTCAGCTCCTCCTATATCTCTATTCAACATCCCACATTGCCTACCCAACTCATCAAGGATGGAAGATATAATTTTAGATGCTTCGTCAATACGATGCCGAAAGCGGCAGTGAATCGACGGCGGCTTTTACCCAGGGTCCATACGAGCCTGTCTGTATAAAAAAATGCCGATCGTTAAATATGTGAACTGATGTACATTCCTCAGTCGGAAAACGAGCTTTCTTGTTCTCCTGTTTGTCCGACCGCTCTGGGTTGGCAATAAATTTCTTTTTAAAATTTATTAATTCAGATGCTAAATGTTACGTATTTATGACACACGTTGCCTAGCAATGCGCAACGGCTGGCGAGCGCCGCTCGGCGCTTTGAAATCCAAACGCGCGCTCATGGCGCTAGGCCTCATCTCAGACACGGGCTCTGCAGCACGTTATTTGCCAAATATTGTCGTATGACGAACAGTTTTGATGATGAAAACTGAGCATTTAGTAAAAGGTCTGAAAATATAATAAATAATTCTTATTACTTTAGACTACAAGACACGTATAATTTCTTTCGTTAAAGAACATGGTTAAGAAGTGATTTATGACTAAGGAATGGATTGTCCAAGTCTGACACTGTGGAAAGTGTTCCAAATGTATTTCTGTCATGCATTAGGTTTCTGAAAGTGAGTGTACTGTATGACATTCTCGTCGTTGACGTATGTATTTTCATTGTTCTTGAGTATTGGAGAGAGAGAGGGAGGGGGGGAGAGGAGAGGAGAGAGAGAGAGAGAGAGAGAGAGAGAGAGAGAGTTAAATATTGCATCTATTTGTGCCGAATTGTGATATGGTTGATGTCAATCACAGTCTAACAGCATCAATTGCATGTCACCAAACCGTGGATTTTCAAAAATGTATATTTAACGTTGTAGAGAGTAACATCACATTCATGCAGTGCTAGGGGCGCAGACGTTGGGGGTAGCAGAATCTCGAAGTCTGTAAACAATTCCGTGTGTTTGTACCGACGATTTCATGCTGTCTGCACATCAGACTGCATTCTGTTTATAGGAGGGATGGTTGAGGTTTTAACGTGTAGCTCCGTTGTGCTACTGTTCGATTATACACAGAACCAGAGTAGGACGGCAATGGGCATACAACCCCACATTGCTGACATCAGCATCGTCATTCTAGGAATCGATTGACGTAAGCCATCAGCTTTCCTGGAATCACCAATGTCAACATCTGGTGTTCAGGCGATTGTACTTGTTATATTTCGTTGACATTATGATCAGCATTCCTCGGCTAACCTCCCCCACGTCCATGGCATCCACTCACCACGCCCCACCCCCCCTCCCCCTCACCCGCTTGTCGTGGGAGCAATCGTCAGCGTTATCATGCTGTCTGGCAACATTATGCAAGCTCAGCTTCCTACCCTCCAAACAAGTATCATTTTTATAATTCTATTGTTTGAGTGCAGATATTTGCTGTCTACACCTTCTCTGAGACTAAGTATTTGTCAGTTCTTTTTGTTATAGCAATATGATTATTATTCGCAAAAGCTACCAATTTGCAAACGCTATCACAGCGTTCGACGCGAGGGCGGCAGATAACATTGTACTATTTCCTTGTAAGACTTCGGGAACTACTGCTTGTGTATTTAATACAGTTATACTGACATATTCTGATAAATTAATAACGTTACAACATTCTCTACTCACACTGTACATTTAATGTGTTTATACTTAGGTTTTGTTCCTCCTGTTACTTCCCCCAATACGGTGCTGGTAGAGTCAAGATAGTCTATTGAATTTAGATGCAATATGAGAGAGGTAGGCACTCTGTGCAATCTGATTGGCCTCTGTGCCCTGAAGTACAAACACCATCAATATACGCCACGGGAAGTTTGCACGATGTGTAGACGTCAAGACCACGTGGTAAGTGGTTACTGTGAGTGTGCATGGCTGGCTCTGTGAAGAAGAAGGAAATAGTAGCTAGAGGGACTTTGCAGTACACACACACACACACACACACACACACACACACACACACACACACACTCACTAACACGTCGGAAACTCCCAAGAACTAATTACTTCTTTCTTTTTCATGGAGCCAGCCTCGCACATTCACTGCGATCCCACATGTCGCATAAATTGCACCCTGGCACATATTGACAGTATCTGAGGGCACAGTGGTCAATCAGGTTACATAGAGTGCATCTTATGATAAACACACATCAAAAAACGTTTTGCATTACCCCAGTTCCCAGAACTCCTGAAGATAGACGTTGACTCCGGATATTGTATCACAGACACAATCCCTTTGACTGTTGAGAGATATCACTAAACCCGCCCAAATGCAACCATGCATGAGCAGCGTCTATTAGACAGAGGGAGTCCGAGAGCCACTCAGTTCCAGTCATTCCACCAAGGAGGTACATGACTCGTGTTGTCTGTAGTTCAACCATGCCTAGACGGTCAATACCGCGGTTCGATTGCATCCGCATTGTTACTTTGTGCCAGGAAGGTCTCTCAACAAGGGAAGTGTCCAGGCATCTCGGAGTGAAGCAAAGCGATGTTGTTCGGACATGGAGGAGATACAGAGAGACGAACTCTCGACGACAAGCGTCGCTCAGTCCGCCAAAGGGCTACTACTGCAGTGGCTCGTAGGAAGCCTGACACCAAAGCCACTGAAATCTCTGTGCTAGCAGGACAGAGCGGATGAGGTTATATTTGTGGAAAATAAGTTACTGTCAGTTGCACTCAACATATAAACTCCATTTGTTAAAACACGGAGTCACGCAAGCAAGAATCAAAACTCTCAAGGTTTTAATGAAAGATCTCCTTTGATTTAATTTAGATCGGCTGAAAGCCACATCGAAAATCCAAGGCACAAGGCCTAAGCAAGGAATTGAGGTTTAGGAGTTCTTCTGGAGGTTTCACTTCTTTAGAAAAAATGCTTTTATCTGCAATATAAATAGGCTGAAAGCCACAGCTTAAATTTTTCCCATAGAACTCGGCTGAAGGCACACATTAATCAATAACAGTGTTACAGCTTAAATCCGAGACAAAGATATTCAATGTTTAATCTAAATAGGCTGAAAACTCGGCTGAAGGCCGCATATCAACAAAACAATTTAATGGCTTAAGGCCTAGGAAAAAGAGCTTTAAATTTGAAAAGGCTGAAGGCCTTATCTTAAAATATTTCGTGCAAAACTCGGCTGAAGGTCTCATAATGAAGAATAACAATCTTATGACTTAAGGGCAAGACAAGGATTGTGAATTTTTAATTTAAGAGAGATTAAAACTCGGCTGAAAGCCACACACCATGCAGAAAATAATTTTACGGCTTAATGCCTAAAGAGAAGAGGTTCTAAATTTCAAGTAAAATAGGCTAAAGGCTTTATCCTAAAATGCTCCACATAAAATTCGGATGAAGGCCATATACGAAACCCAAAAAATCTCACGGCTTAAAGCCCAGGCAAAGAAATTTCCAATTTTTTTAATTTAAGCTGGAAAACTCAGCTGAAGGCCACATACAAACTAGAAAATATTTTTACGGCTTAAGGCCTAGACAAAGTTTTTCAACTTTTGATTTGAAAAAGCTGAAAACTCGGCTGAAGGCCACATACCAACTTGAAACATGGCTTAAGACATAGACACAAGGAATTTTTAATTTTAATTTTGAAAGGCTGAAACTGGGCTCAAGGCCAAATTCCAAACAAGAATTTTTTATGGCTTAAGACCTGAGAAGAAAAGCCTTTCATTTTTAATAAGCTAAAACCCAGCTGAAGGCTTCTCAAACTAGAAAGCCAGGCGATGAACCAATGAACAAGAACAGTTCCGCTCCACCCGACCGGCAAAACCACAAGAAGATGTCAATAGCACAACGTTCTGGATACTGGTGCCCAATCCAGCCAAGTCAGAATAAACGCCCAAAACTACCAACACACCTCAGATGTCGAACTACACGCCGTGCTGGACAGCATCAACACGGCGAGGAAAATACACTGCCGAAAATTACGTCAATGCCCAGGACAGGTAATCGGAACGTCAATGGCCACAAGGCAGAAGATACCGCTGGTACACTTCATTTATGAAGGAATGAATTAAGTTAAACACCATAATGGAAAACGGCTGCAACTCTAGCTGACTTCGATGCACGTACGTTGATGCTCGCGGGAATCTCCCAGAAAGCGATAACCAGGATCAAACGAAGAGATGTGATGCTTGATAGTAGGTTAAGTGAGCACTCAACTTTAGTGTCCAGGATTGGTGGGCTACGAACTTCGTAACCTTCGCAAGAAGCGCCACACAACTCCAACCGCACGTGCACGCCGCCAGCGACTTCGGCCTGAATACGCGGCACGGAGACTTCATCGCTGCTCTGCCCCAACCAACCGACTTCCACACACAGCACATAAGGAAAAGATATCCGCCACACCAAAGGTAGTACAGCGGTACTAGTATCGATACATGCTGCTGCTGCCACTCATGGAGAGAAGTCAGCAACGTTATGGCTGTAACCGAAGAAGACATAAGACACCACTAGACTGCAACCAATGATAGATAACAAGGCATGACGCAAGCCAGCCACGGCTCAGCCACCACGTTGAATAATGCTTTTTGTGCAGCCAAAGGACGTCATGTTACGACTCAAACTGTGCGAATAGGCTGCATGATGCGCAACTTCTCGCCTGACGTCCATGGCGAGATCCATCTTTGCAACCACGACACTACGCAGCACGATGCAGATGGGTCCAACAATATGCCGAATGGACCGCTCAGGATTGGCATCACATTGCATTCACCGATGAGTGTCACATATGCCTTCAACTAGACAATGGCCGGAGACGTGTTTGGGGGCGACCCGGTCAGCCTGAACGCATTAGATTCACTGTCCAGCGAGTGCAGCAAGGTGGAGGTTCCCTGCTGTTTTGGAGTGGTATTATGTGGAGCCTACGTACACCACTGATCGTCACAGAAGGCGCCGTAACGGTTGTACGATACGTGAATGCCGTCCTCTGACCGACAGAGCAACAATGTCTGCAGGATTTTGGTGAGGCATTCGTCTTCATGGACGACAATTCGCGTCCCCATAGTGCACATCTTGTGAGTGACTTCCTTCAGGATACCGACATCGCTCGACTGGAATGGCCAGCATGTTCTCCAGACGTGAATCCTATCGACCATGTCTGGGATAGATTGAAAAGGGCTGTTTATGGACGACGTGAGGAGTGGGACAATGTGGACCAATAGTTCCTTGATAAACTTGTAGATAGTATGCCACGACGAATACAGACATGCATCAATGCAAGAGGATGTGCTGCTGGATATTGGAGGTACTGGTGGGTACAGCAATTCTGACCACCACATCTGAAGGTCTCGCTGTATGGTGGTACAACATGCAATGTGTGTTTTTCATGAGAAATAAAAAAGGGCGGAAATGATGTTTATGTTGATCTCTACTCCAATTTTCTGTACAAGTTCCGGAACTCTCACAACCGAGGTGATGCAAAACTTTTTCGATATTATTATCGTTAATTCCCCATTAAGGAGAGCGTTAAAGCACAATCAGTATGCACAATGACAATATGGTGCATAAATTGGTACATTTCAAATTCATAGCACTTTTTTCTGTCTCTTTCTTTTCTCTTCCCATAAACCTCTCATAAATTCACTGTATTTCTTCTTCCTCTCTTCGGTCCACTTCGTTCCTGATTTCTTCTCTTTTGGTGTTTCTTCGAATTTCTGTTTGTTGATTTTTTTCTCTGTATTTTCCTCTGTTTGATATTTCTTCTGCGGAGATGTTTATATTTTTGAGGTCTTCCATGGTTTCCTTTACCCAGTTAGTTTTCACCTTATTCGTCACCACTATGTTAAAAATCGTCTTGGTCAGCCTATTTTCATTCATCCTATGAATGTGCCCATAGAATTTTGCCCTTTATTTTCTGATATTGTCTGTAATTGTCTCTGCCTGTTTGTACAATTCCTTTGTTGGTCTCTTTATCCAGATCCCCTGTCTCTGAACTGGCTCATAGATCTTTCTCAGAATTTTCCTCTCTTGCTTTTCCATTTCCTTGATTTTAGTTCTTCCTCTGATTACTGTTGTTTCTGAGACATACAAGGCCTCAGGTAAGACTACTGTTTTGTAATGTCTTAATTTGGCATTGATGGAAATATTTCTTTTATTGAAATGGTTCCATGTAAGTCTGTATGCTTTTTGTAGTTTTGTAACTCATTCTTCATTGGCTGTTGAATTCAGTCCTGTTTTTTATATAATCTCTCCCAGGTGTTTGAAACTTTCTACTTGTGTTATCTTTCCGTACTTTGTTATCAATGGGCTTCTGTCTGTAGATTTTGTGTCCACTTACTGGGTTTTTTCATATGATATTTGTAGTCCTGTTCTGGCTGCGATTTCATGCAATATCTCTAGGGCTTCTCTGGCTTCTTTTCTGTCATTTGTAATGATGGCTATATCGTCGGCAAAGGCCAGACATTTTATGTTGACGGTTCTATTTTTCTCTCTCCCCAACTTTACTCCATTGACTCCTTTGTCCCACGTCCTGATTATTTTCTCTAAAACAGCGTTAAATAAAATGGGAGACAGGCCATCTCCTTGTCTCACCCCTGTCTTGATTTCGAAAGATTCTGAGATCTCGCCCATGAACTTCACTTTTGACTTTGTATTTGTTAATGTTTCCTGAATTAGTTTTCTGGTCTTATTGTCTACCTTCATTTCTTCTAGTGTATTAAAAAGTGTTTCTCTGTCTATGGAATCGTAAGCCTTCTTGAAATCAACAAATGTTACTGTGGTATTTCTGGACTTTCTCGTTGTTAATAATGTTCTCAGACACCAGATCTGCTCACTGCATGATCTTCCCTTCCTGAACCCTCCTTGGTATTCTCCGATCTGTGGATCTATCTGAGGTTCTAGGCGATTTAACAGAGCTTTTGATAGAATTTTGTATGCCACCGGCAGTAACGAAATTCCTCTATAGTTACTAGGGTCTGTTTTGTCTCCTTTCTTGTGGAGGGGGTGTATTAGGGCTGACTTCCATTCTTCTGGTATCTTTTCTGTTTCCCAGATGTTTTTGATTATACTATGAATTTTGGGTGTAATGTTTTCATGGTCTTATTTTCAGATTTCTGCAATCAGTCCATCTTCACCTGGTGCTCTGTTATTTTTCAATGATTTTAATAATTTCACGATTTCTTCATATGTTGAGGGTTCGGAATCCCGGTTGGGTTCTGGTTTTGTAAACTGTAATCTCTGTTTTGGCTTATCACAGTTAAGTAACGTGTCAAAGTATCTGGCTAATATTTCACAGTTTTTCTTCGGATTTGTCTCCAGTGTTCCATCTTGTATTTTGAAGCATAAGCTTTGTGGCTGATATCCTGTCATATTTTCTCGGAATACTCTGTAAAAATTTCGTGTGTTGTTTCTGGTGAAGTCTTCTTCTATCTCCTTCGACCTGCTGTTTTCGTAACCTCTTTTTTCTCTTCGGATTATTTTTGAAGTATTTTTCTGTATCCTGTTGAAGTCCTCCCATTTTTCTTGTGTTTTATGGCTGTTAAATTTTTTCCAGGCTCGTATTCTGTCTTCTATGGCCCTGTCGCATGTCATGTTCCACCATCGGTGTTTCCTTTTTCTCGGTGGCTGCCCCAATTTAATCAGTTCTTTTATTTTTTCTGACAGTTCTGTCCAGTTGTTGCTATTGATTTTCATAATTTCTTCTATTATTTCTTTCTTGTTTATTTGTAGGTACTCTGAATCTGTTCTGAAAGGTCTGTTGGTTCTCTTGATTTGTCTATTGGGTATAAATTTTACTTTAATTTGGAGAAGGTGATGATCAGATTCGAAAACTCCTTGTTCTTACGTTAATTATTTCTCTGGTGTTTTTTGTGGATATTGCTACGTGGTCTATCTGAAATTTTCCTAGAGCATGGTTGGGGGATTTCCAAGTTACAAGTTTTATGTGTGGTTTCTGGAATTGCGTTGACATGATTTACAGATCAAAATTTCTGCAGAAGTTTATCAAGTTCTCTCCATTTTTGTCTGTTCACATGTAGGCCGTGTGTCTCCCTGTCGTGTCTCGGAATTTTCTTTCCTTGCCTAACTCGGCATTGAAGTCTCCTAGTAACACTTTTATGTGATTCTTGGGGATTTTGTTGGTAGTTTCTTCCAGATCTTCCCAGAATTCCTCTATCATCTCTGGGTTCTTCTTGTTATAATTGTTTGTGGGGGCATGTCCATTGATTAATGTATAGGCTTTGTTTCCAGATCTTATCGTGAGTGTCGACATTTTTTCTGATTTTGAGGTGAAATCTATTACGAAGTCCAGTATCGATTTATGTACTATATATATATATATACAGCGAATTTCGCTTCGCGCGCTCGGGCTTTGCAACGCGACTTCTCACATGCCAGCGATAAAAAAAAGAGTCTCTCACAAAATTTACACCGGTGAGTACATCGAGCAGAAAAAGACGTTAAACAGTGGAAATCTGGCAACGCTGTAACCACATGTGTGGTAACTACCTCTGTCAGCAAAAACATTCGTGCTATACAATTGGTGCAGTGGATCGAGTTTTGGGTTAGCATGCAGGTGATCGACGGTTCGATCCTTGGTTGGGGCGAATTTTTTATTTTTTTTATTTGCTAATTTCATTCTGACATCTCATACTCTAATATACACCGTTTCTTAGGTCACTTGTATCCTAAATTTACAGCATTTTGTAACGCTGAACATAATAAATACGTGGTTAGGCTCATAAGAAATAGACAGTTGAAACAAGTGAAGTCTTATAGGATAGAATAACTACAAAAACAATATCAATTTCGAGATGCTAAAGAAGATAGCACAGTACAATAACACAACATCTACTGGTCATTTATACTATATGTAATATGGGAGTTTAGATGTCACAGATTAGCAACCAGTGACAATAATAATGTTCATATTAATGACCGCATGACCTTCACAACAGAACACATCCTCAGAACAACAGATGCCCAAAGTAGCCCCCATGCCTACACATTGCGCAACCCGCCGTATCATACAGCTCTGGAACCTTTGCAGCAAGGTTGCGTCCATAATAACAAGAGCAGCATGACCACACGCTACCAATTCTTCACATTTGTCGGCGGAGTAGAGTACATGTGCTCCTTCAGGTGTCCCACAGGAAGAAATTCACAGGATTTAGGTCAGGCCATACAAATGGACCTCCACGTCGGAGCCATTTCACTGGAAATGTTCTGCGCAAATACTGTTGCACATTAATTCCAGAGTGTGGAGGTCCACAATCACGTTGGAAGGAAATCCTCTGCCGAACATGTAGTGGAACATCTTCCAGCGCATCCGGCAGATAGTTTGAGAGGAATGCATGATATCCTCGTGCAATCAGCTGGTCAGACAACATGGAGGGGCCCAAGCACCAGTCACCCAATATTCCAGCCTAGACGTTGATACCAAAGCGAACTTGATAGCCACAGTTGTGGGTGACGTGCGGGTTAACCACACACCAATGGTGGTCATCATGCATATTGAAGACTCCCTCACGAGTGAATGCTGCTTCATCTGACCATATTATGGTGTTCACAGAGTCATCGTTGGCTTCCTGTTGTTGGAACCAGTCAAAGAATTCCATCCGCTGATGGCGATTTGCAGGATGCATGTGTTGCGTGAAAGCATTATGATACGGGTCAACCCATGCTCATGCAGAACGTCAACGACTGTGTGTTGCGAGACACGCAGCTGCCTTGCTACGTTACATGTACCTCGCTGAGGTTCTTGGTGTATGACCTCCAGAATAGCTTCCTCAGTAGCTGGAGTACAGACAGTCTGTGGACGACCTCTGGTGGTAGGAGAGAACCTGACTCCCAAAGGCACAGCTCCAGAGGACGAAACACATTTTTATCTGGATTGCGTCGATGAGGATATCTAGCAGCACATTCACGAGCGGCAACACTACACTGGTTATCAGATGCACCAAGGACCAGAAGCATATCCACATGTTAATCGTTTGTGTATGCCATACGTCTGCCACACTGATTTGGAGGTTTACAATGAGAAAATTCGATACATGTACGCATGTACATTAGACTCTGTCACAGGCGCGTTACTCCGCTCGCAACGAGTCCCTGTCTGGTGGACAGCACATACAGTATGCACACGCCGTCAGTCCTGTCCGCAGCTCGTGGTCGTGCGGTAGCGTTCTCGCTTCCCACGCCCGGGTTCCCGGGTTCGATTCCCGGCGGGGTCAGGGATTTTCTCTGCCTCGTGATGACTGGGTGTTGTGTGATGTCCTTAGGTTAGTTAGGTTTAAGTAGTTCTAAGTTCTAGGGGACTGTTCACCATAGTGCTCAGAGCCATTTTTTGAACCGTCAGTCCTGCGCGCTGTTCCACCTAACGCGCATTACTCCTCAGACAGATATTGTTCTGTATGATTCATCCCGACACCGCTAATTGTGAAATGTTCGGTTTCGAATTACACTGCTTCCCTAATTGTAATAGACGTGATGTTTCCACAATCCCATCGATAGAATAATAATAATAATAATGCATTGAGATACATATCAAACAACATGCAGTTACCAGACTCAGTGTTGAAAGGCATAATTAGTGAGACCATGGTAATAACACATCAAATAGTAACCGAGTTTGAACAGTATTCACAAAATACGTTGCTAGCCCTACTGGTAACGAAAGGCCCTAACGAAGCGTAATGCACCTGAACGAGGCAAGAATAATAGTTGGTACTAATGTATGGGAGCATTGGAGAAGGGTAAAAAGAAAACTGGATTCGCATCTAGTAGATGAAGTGGTGCCAATAAATTCACGTCCACAACTTGGAAAGGACTTGTTTCAAAGCTGTCCAATCTTCCATTTCTACGATTGTAGTATGTAAGTGCAAGTATTTTCTAGAGGTCCCGCTGCAATCGCTATTGACGATTAAGATGTCAGGTACCATACCACCTGGACTATATTTACCAAATAAAAAACTTATGTCTCAATACAGGATCGAACTAACTACCTCCTTCATACTAACCCAAAACTCTATGCACTGCACCAACTGTAGAGTACGACTAATAAGTACTGGCAGACGTAGTTACCATTCATGCAGTTACAGTGTTGCCAGATTGCCACTCCTTAACGTCCTTTTTCTGCCGTATGTACTCGCCGGGCAAAATTTTGTGAGAGCCACTTTTTTTTTATCGCTGGCTTGCAAGGAGTCGCGGTGCGAAGCCCGAGTGCACAAATTAGTGCCCTGTTCCACCTAACGCACTGTACGTACTTGAACATTGTCCTGCAAAATGGTAGCCAGGCCCTGCAGAAAGCATCATCACATTTGTCTCTAAGATGGTCGTAGGTTGTGTTCCAAAATTAACAGCATAGAGACAGAAGTGATGAAACTTTCTGCAGGACCTGACCATCATTTTGCAGCACAACGTTCAAGCACGTACAGTGCAAGCTGTTATTGATTTGTTTGACTGATGGGGCTGCTAAGTGCTATACCACCTACTGCACTCCCTTGACTTAAACCCTCGTGAGTTCAACTCGATTTCTAAACTGAAGGAAACACTTCACGGCATTCGCTTCAGAACTGCTACAAATTCGTCGGGCAATAGACCGCGCCGCTCGAACTGTCAACACAAACGGGCACTGCTAAGAGTATCCTACGACTTCCACATCACGGGCAACAGGTTATACACAATGCTGGTGTCTCTGAAGGTCAGTAAAACTTTGAAACACGTATCTATTTTGTACGAGCTGTAAATAAAGAGTTGCCAATATTAAAGTTCCAACCCTCGTACATTAACAAACTAAAATTAGGGTAAATTAGAAAGTCAATGATGTTTGTTGCAAGATACTAGTGCGAGTCGTTTACGAGACATCGTATTTTGAAAAGTTTCCTCGCCGACACCTGTTTTGCGCCATTCAACGTGCATAGTTGCTAGGTACTACGTTGTTATGTTTGCTTACAGTGTATTTGTGTGTTCCTTTGCCGGCCGAAGTGGCCGTGCGGTTAAAGGCGCTGCAGTCTGGAACCGCAAGACCGCTACGGTCGCAGGTTCGAATCCTGCCTCGGGCATGGATGTTTGTGATGTCCTTAGGTTAGTTAGGTTTAACTAGTTCTAAGTTCTAGGGGACTAATGACCTCAGCAGTTGAGTCCCATAGTGCTCAGAGCCATTTTTTTTGTGTTCCTTGAGTTCATTTTCAATTTCTTGTCAGTTAGTGTGTGACAATCCAAGCAGTAGGTCGTGAGTGAACGAAGGGATTTACTAATGCAGAAAAAACCTCCATGCTCATGGTGTATGGAGAGTGCAGGAGGAATGCAGTTCGTTCTTGTGCAGTCTATGCGGCAAGATACCCCTGTAGAAGTCAACCATCTCTGCAATTGTTTATCAACTTCTTCAAGCAGTTACGCGAAAGTGGAAGTGTAACGCCTAGACAACATAGCAGAAAGAAAAAATGACGACAGAAGACGGGAAATTAATGTTCTTACTGGTATTGCAACTGGTCCACTCGTTAGCTCCTGCGCAATCGCTAAAGGAAGTGGCATGAGTCAGGCAAATGTCGTATACATTCTCCATCAACATAGGTTCCATCCCTATCATATTTCTCTCCATGAAGAGCTTCATGGAAACTATTATGGGAACCACATTTACTTCTATACATGGACATTAGGACAGGATACTTCAGATGTGTCAGGTATCTTGTTTAGTGATGAAGACACATTTACGAGTTATGACAAGGAAACTGCCGAAACATGCAGTAGTGGTCTGTTGACATTCCCCGTTGACTTCTTCATGGGGAACATCAGTGCCCATGGAGTGCAAACGTGTGGTGTGTGATAGTAAACCATAAGCTCTTAGCCCATTTTTCACAGATGGAACACTGAACTCACACAAGTATCGCAGCGTCCTAAAAGACCATCTTCCGCAGATGCTAGGAGACATTGCTCTGCAGACTACAAGGAACCTGTGGTACTAACATGATGGCTGTTCAGTCCCTAGTGCAAGAAGTACTACAGCATGTCTTCATGATCTGTTTCCAAATCATTGGATTGGGTACAAAGGCCATGTAACATGACCAGTTCGTTCCCCAGATTTCACGCCTGTAGACTTTTTTCTGTGGGGAAAACTGAAAGACGCTGTCTACAAGGACATATCTACTACACTCAATGATATGCAGTGACATAGTACTGCTGCCACCTCGGACATTTCGCTGAAATGCTGAAACGTGTGCAGCAGTTGTTCCATTCCAGACTGGAAGAGTGTATTGCCACTGCCAGTGGTCATTTTGAACACAACCCGTGGGTCAACTGTCTCGTTACTCGTCAGAATCCACGTAACATGTGTAGGCACTTGTGTTGTTCTTTAGCCTGTGCTACCACAGATATTGTTATGAGATAAAAGTCAGCACCCGCCTTTCTCATATTGCCTTTAACTTCAGTAGACAGCTGTGTGGGAACTGTTCAAAATCGATATCTCATAAACGATTCGCGCCAGAATGCTGCAACGAACACCATTGGCATTCTAATTTACCCTACTTCTAGTTTGTTAAGTGAAAAAATGGTTCAAATGGCCCTGAGCACTATGGGGCTTAACATCTGAGGTCATCAGTCCCCTAGAACTTAGAACTACTTAAACCTAACTAACCTAAGGACACCACACACATCCATGCCCGAGGCAGGATTCGAACCTGCGACCGTAGCAGTTGCACGGTTCCGGACTGAAGCGCCTAGAACCGCTCGCCCACCGCAGCCGGCTTGTTAAGTGAATAGTGTTGTTCCATTGAGTAAGTGCGCAAACAATAAATTTTCTAGGTATTATTAGAATCTGGTGATTGGCTAACAAGAGCCCTTGACTATTAATCCATTCTGTGAAAATTGCAATCAATAGCACTTTGCATTTCCGCAACATTTATGGTACAAGTTTTAGATGATACGCCCTGTACAAGTATCTCACAAACTCTCTCTAGCTATTAGTTCTACCTTCTTTGCAGAGCTAGCCAAGTGCATTCACGGCAATCACTCACAAGAGAGGCCTTGCCTCCCACATAGCGTGCAAACTGCCCCGGCGTATGTAGATGCCACTCCACAACACGGTGGTCAATCACATTACATTGTGTGCATCTTATGGGTCCATATCTCTCATATTGCCTTTAAACTCAGTAGACCGTTGTGACTCCAGTAGTAGCAGACCAGGGACTGCTCAAATAAGAACAAAACCTAAGCACAAACACATTAAATACACACATCAAAAAAAGTTTTGCGTCACCTCGGTTCCGAGAATCCCGGAACCTGTAGAGAAAATTGGAATAGAGATCAATATAAACATCATTTCCGTCCTTCTTATTTCTCATGAAACCACACAGTGCATGTTGTAACACCATACAGCGAGACCTTCAGGGGTGGTGGTCCAGATTGCTGTACACACAAGTACCTCTAATACCCAGTAGCACATCCTCTTGCATTGATGATTGCCTGTATTTGTCGTGGCATACTATCCACAAGTTCACCAAGGCAGTGTTGGTCCAGATTGTCCCACTCCTCAAAGCCGATTCGGCGTAGATCACTCAGAGTGGTTGGTGGGTCACGCCGTCCATAAACAGCCCTTTTCAATCTATCCCAGCCATATTCGATAGGGTTCACGTTTGGAGAATATGCTGGCCACTCTCGTCGAGCGACGTCGTTATCCTGAAGAAAGTCATTCACAAGATGTGCACGATGGGGGCGTCCTTGAAGACGAATGCCTCCCCAATACACTGTTGATATGGTTGCACTATCGGTCAGAGTATGGTATTCAAGTATCGTAGAGCCGTTACGGCGCCTTCCATAACCACCAGTGGCGTACGTCGGCCCCACATAATGCCACCCCAAAACATCAGGGAACCTCCACCTTGCTGCACTCGCTGGACAGTGTGTCTAAGGCGTTCAGCCTGATAGGGTTGCCTCTAAACACGTCTCTGACGATTGTCTTGTTGAACACATATGCGACACTCATCGGTGAAGAGAACATGATGCCAATCCTGAGCGGTCCATTCGGCATGCTACTGGGCCCATCTGTACCGCGCTATATGGTGTCGTGGTTGCAAAGATGGACCTCACCATGGACGTCGGGTGTGAAGTTGCGCATCATGCAGCCTATTGGCACAATTTGAGTCGTAACACGACGTCCTGTGGCTGCACGAGGAGCATTATTCAACATGATGGCGTTGCTGTCAGGGTTCCTCCGAGCCATAATCCGTAGGTAGCGGTCATCCACTGCAATAGTAGCTCTTGGGCGGCCTGAGCGACGCATGTCATCGACAGTTCCTGTCTCTCGGTATCTCCTCCATGTCCGAACAAGATCGCTTTGGTTCACTTCGAGACGCCTGGACGATTCCCTTTCTGGCACAAAGTAACAATGCGGAGGTGATCGAACCGCGGTATTAACCGTCGAGGCATGGTTGACCCACAGACAACACGAGCCCGGTACCTCCTTCCTGGTGGAATGACTGGAACTGATCGGCTGTCGGTCTCACTCCGTCTAATAGGTGCTGTTAATGCGTGGTTGTTTACATCTTTGGGCGGGTTTAGTGACATCTCTGAACAGTCAGAAGGACTCTGTCTGTGATACAATAACCACAGTCAACTTCTATCTTCAGGAGTTAGGAGAACTGGAGTGATGCAAAATTTTTTTTGATGTGCATATATAGTGCATACAGGGAATATCGTAACATTATTAATGTATTACAATAGCTCAGCAGGTCTGTGAAAAATACACATGCAGTAGTTCTCTAAGTCTTGCATGAATGAAGTACAACAGTAACTGCCGCTGTCGCGCCGCAGTGGGGTGATGTGACGCCCTTGCATCAGATAGTAGCTTCCGACAATAACAACCACATTGTTAAAGGAAAAACAACTGACAAATACTTACCGTCTGATTTCTTGTCCCCATCTGACCGCAGCTGTTGCTGTGGAGCTTCGAACTGGACAAAGTACATGTGGCAAATGGCAGCGCTCACACAATGGAATGATGAAAATTGAAATTTCTCGAGGGGTACGGGGCAGGGCCTACACGCAATGGACAGACAACACGACGTCGATTAGCACCTTCATAACGAGCGGGACGGCGACACGAGGGGCGGGGGGGGGGGGGGGGGGGGCACCGTGGCGAGGGAGGAAATTCCGGGAATGCTGATGTTATCGATTCCTGGAATACTGGCCTCGCACGCCCAGTGTCTTCCTACTAAGCTGCATCTGGAAACCTTGTTTTTAAGTGAGCCACATGTCGCTGGCGAAGAAACATGAGAGCGAGAGACAGGATAACTAAAGTAGTCTTAATATCTACTCTGAAACAAAGAACAGACGCACCACGAAGGAATTGTTCAACTGGAACGGAAATATTCGCCTTGACACTGATTGATAAAGTTGTTGGATGCCCTCCTGAAGGATGTCATTCCAAATCCTATCCAACTGGCGCGTTAGGTCGTCAAAATCCGGAGCTGGTTGTAGGGCCGTGACCATAATGCTCCAAAAGTTCTCAGTGAGGGAGAGATGCGACAGCTCTGCTGTCTTGGGCATTTGCAGACATGTCTTCGCTGGTCAGATACGTCACATCTACCGATTTCCGTCCCATTCGGATAATCCTTCGTGGCGCATCTTTTGTTTGTCTTTGAGTGTATATTTGTATTGTAATCAATGTCCGTTAAATGATGATTATATGATAAATGGCGCTGCACGGAGAGCCAGAAGCTGCATGAAGCTAAAAAGACGGAGGTTTCCGGGTTCCCAATGACTCGTGTGGTAGAAAAATGATAAATATCAAAGTTGACTTATAATTCAGCTTTTCTTACAACTACTGTGATATGGAATAGAACAACGCTACTTCTACAGTTATTATGAAATATTAACAACAGAATATGTGGATAATGTACTTCATTCTGCCGTAATCACATTGTTTCGTCTGTGTTTCTGCATATATTTAAAAGATGAAACACGTGTATTTCCGTTTTAAATACGCTATTTAATTGACAGATCCCATATTAATGTGTGGATTACACGTAGTTTATGTGGTTTGCACTGAAGCAGACTGTTGAATAATTTTTCACATACTGGCCTTATTTAGAGGTAGACTCGTGCCCACATCGTGCAGCGCATATGTAAATACGATGTTGAACAATTAAAACAGCTCATTATTTAACAAACTCGATGAATACCTGGCGTTGCCTGGGATGTATTTATTCCAGGCTTCTCTTAGTCCATCCCCTCATTTCCCCCTCTCTCTGTCCGTCTCCTCCCCTTTCCTTTACGGTCAATTCCCTCCTCCCCGCTCTCCTCTTTCTTTTCTCTGTCAATCTCTTCTTCCTTCGTCTGTCTGTCCATCTCTTGCTATTCCTCTTCTCTGTCCATTTCGTCCTCCCCATCTCTTTGTCTACCTCCTCTGCCTCATCTATATCCACCTCCTTCTTCCCCCTCTCTGTCTCTCTCTTTCCCTCTTTTTTCTCCATATTTTTATCCTCACACCAATGTGAGGTTGCTGGTTCTTACCCCCACAGTATTTATTTCCAGATAGTAAGAAATATGTGTACCAATTATGCTTGAAATCGATCCAGAGCTTGAGGAGGAATATTTTACCAGCGCCTTTGCCGACGTACGCACATGTCATGTATTTCTCGTATACTTAACATATTTCACACATATGTCACTGTATGGGAGCAGATAAAAATGCAAAAAAAAATTATTTATTTGGTAAACAACTCAGCTTACTTCTTGACATAGTCTCCTTTGAGGGATATACACTTGGTCCAGCTTTCTCATTCCAACGAGAAAACAGGTTTTGGCAAACTTTAAAAAATACTCGTTGACTCCAACACTTCCTCTGTTGATGAAAACTTCTTGCAAGTGAGGGAGCGGGAAGAAACCCTTGGGGGCTAAGTCTGGAGGACAGAGTGTATGAGTAACCAATTCAAAGCCCTATTCATGCACTTTCGCCACTGTTATCACTGATGAGTGGGATGGAGGATTATTCTGGTGTAAGAGCACTTTTTTGCGTGCCAGCCTTGGTCATTTTTCAGCCAACGCAAGTTTCAAACGATCCAACAATGATACATAATAGGGTCTAGCTATAGTTCTGCATTTTTTCCAAGTAATCTGTGAGGATTATCCCTTGCGAATCCTAAAGAACGCTAGACATTCCTTACCAGCTGACAAAAGGGTCTCTGCTTTCTTCGGTGAATTTTCATCAGGCTTTGTCCATAGTTAGACTCTGATGTGTAATGAGGCATCAAAATTGCATAAACAGTCACAAATCACCGCAAGAAGTCCTGCTGATTGCGATTACACATCGTCAGAAATTGTGTCGAAATCTGCCGGATGCGCTTTTGGTCAGTTGTGAGCTATCGTGGCACCCACCTTGCACACAGCTTCTTCGTAGAAAATTTCCCGTGGAGGATATTATGTACTCACGCAGTTGAGATGCCAACAGTCTCAGCAGTCTCACGGATTTTTATTCGGCGGTATTGCATTGCCATATCACGGATTTCGTCAATTGTTTCCTTTGTGGTGACCTCAGCTGGACAGCCGTAGGCGCTTCGTCCTCGGTGCTTGTCCAGTCATGTTTGAATAAATTAATCCAAAAATGAATGATCTTCAATGATGGTGCAGAGTACGCGTGAACTTGATTTGGACGACAGTCCAACCCTTTAAATAAAAACTCGATTTTCTCCATTTTCTTTAGGAAAAGACAGTTTAGGTTGTAAAAACAGCATAAGCTTTATTGACGCGTTTCATACAGGAGATGCCTCAAAAGCGCGAAACGCGTCAGTAAAGCCTACGCTTTTTTTGCAGCCTAGACTCTCCTACTGAAAATATATCACGGTTGCTGCATCATAGCCATAGAATGGGAGGATTTATTCTCCATTTTCAGTCGCAATCGATACATTGATCACTTCTGACGGCTGTCAACAATGAACTGTACGCTGTACATTGTTGAAATTCCTTATATGATCCTTGGAATAATCAAGCTTACTAACCATGAAGGCACACCAAAAATGTTTCATTCTTTCTTAGAAATTTATGAAGCGTATCAGACGACCCTCTACATAACATATTTCACGTATATTTGTACACATCTTTCACCTGTATCTTTAAAGAATTTGGCCGAGCGGTTCTAGGCGCTACAGTATGGAACGCAGCTCAATGTTTATGACCTCTCCTGACCTTTTGACGCAACAGTGTGTAAGACGTCGTATCTCCTGAACTATATGTCGTACAAAGAATGCAATGATGGAAAAATTCCGCAATCCCAAGAAAGAGTTGCGCGTCCTAAGCGAAAGATAGCAGGCGTGTTTCTACATCTGAAAGATGCTGTCTATTCCAATTTCGTACCAGTCGCATGAGAGTGGCGCTAATAGTGCCTCTGTGAGGATGCAGATCAGGTTTGCTTTAAACACACGCTGTAGCGGTCGCGAGCGTTAGTGATCTTTGACACTGTACGTAGCGAGTTGATGTTAGTCAAGAATGTCTTTAAGGCGGCAAAGACAGCATTGTCAGTACCTCCCTGAGTTTGAATGGGGTCGTGTAACAGTGCTAAGTGAAGCCGTATGTTCCTTCTGCGATATATCGAAGAAAGGCTTGGCAGGAATGTAGCCACTGTACATGATTTTTGGTAGCGCTGGTCACGGGAATGTACGGTCGCTAGAAGTCCGGACTCCTGGCGGCCACGTGGAACTACCGACAGGAAAGACCATTTTGTTCGGTGTATGGCTGTGGCGCATCACACTGCATCTGCAACAGCAATCTGAGCACCAGTTGGCCCAATAGAGGTTACTTCAGGGACAGTTCTGCACCAGACACACTGTAGCGTGCATCCTACTGACCCAAAACCATCGCCATTTGCGATTTTCGTTATGTCGAACGAGAGTTCATTGGAGAACAGGGTGGAAGTTTGTTGTGTTTTCAAGTGAAAGCTGGTTCTGCCCCGATGCCAGTATGGCCGCATGTTGATCAGAAGCTGGCCATTTGAAAGCCCGCAACCAAGCTGTCTGCGTGCTAGATACTAGGGACCTACATCTGGAGTTGTGGTCTGCGGTACGATTTCGCGTGATAGCAGGATCACTCTGTGCTTAGCTCACAGACTATAGTTGCAAATCTGTGCGTCAATCTGGTGATTCGAGCTGCTGTGTTGCCATTCATGAAAAACATTCCAGGGGTGTTTTCCAACAGGATAACTCTCACCCACATAACTGCTGTTGCAACCTGCGACGGGGCGCTAAGAATAAAGATAGAAGTGCGGTTGCGGCATTTTCACACGCGAATGTGCATATACAAATGTTGGTTAACAATGTTATTGCAAATTTAGGCTCTCACGTGAGTCTCAGGGGATGATTTCCACACTTGGTGCATTAGTACACTTCCACACCCGCGCATTTGTTATAGTTTTGAATTAATTATTTACTCAGAATAAGTACAGTTTATGCTAGGGAACGAGAATTAGGCGATTATTATATTAAAATCAGTTTTTCACGACACAGTTCAATCACTATTTATTGGCGTTGTCCTTTTCTTTCACACAATGAAATTATCACTGGAGAGACGGTTAACTGTTTTACTTTAATAATAATTTGACTCCGAGCCCCCAATAGCAGTAATGTAGGCTGCTATAATCGAAAGTTATTCAACTAATTCGATCAGAACCACAAGTCCCACTGTTCTCTTTGTTCTAGCAGTTTTGGAGCGAAATCACAGATCGCCATATGTTCACTTATGCCGATGTACACCGCGCAATTCGCACTCACACAAATAATCGTAGCACTTCCAGTTCACCAAATATATGCTTGCACACTTGCACTATTAAACAATACCCTTCGTCGAAATAAATCGGCGTTAAAAAGAATTCTCAAACGACCACATGGGCCACCCTCAAGTGGGGCTTGCTCGCCACCCGCCCTCCAAAACGACTGACCAACGACTGACCCCTGGCCAAGATGGCCGCTCGCTTATATAGGCTCGGACACCAACCCCCTCGTCATGCAAGTACCAGTCTCACCAGTTAGGGTTACAAATTTTGATACATACATCCCTCGACAGAAATAAGTACACCATCGGAACCACGCTAAAAAGTACATCTTATCTACAATGTTACATTAATTTCTAGGATTATTCTATCGCCCGTAAATCAAATTTTTAGTTTTTGCAAAGTTTCGCCACATAGCGCAAATTTGTTTGTTTACATCTGTGCTGCAAAGTTTTAACATAGAACTGCATGTAGCACCGTTTTTAGACGTAGTCTATAGCGATCCACACATTGCGCTGCTCAAAATCTTCATATCTATAATAATTAATTAATTATGGGCGATAAATGTTGATAATAATTTGCAAACAATGAAAACTATTGCAAGTTAAATGTGTAGTATAACTTAACTAGTTTAAAATACGTGTGATGCCACCCAAAATATTATATAGTGCCGTTCTTGACGTCATGTATTTTCTATTGAATTTTATAAACAATTTTCCCTCAAACTTTGTTTATTGCTCTTTACGGGCTTAATTATTTATGGATCTTAACATATGACTACGGCACATCAGCTACGACGAAACGTTTTTAATGAGTGCTCGCTCATCCATGTAAGTCGGTATTTACTATTTTTATTAATCTTTCAGTATTCGTGATATTAACCGATTTTGAGGTTACTATAACTTTTGCGTCTCGTGACTTGAAATAAAGATCGATCTTTCAGAAGGTGCATATTGCTGACCACAATCCACTGCCACATCGCTCTTCACCGTAAGTTCCATAGTTTTCGCGTAATGATCGAAAAACCAAGCAATGCCCCTGGCTGCAGGCTATGTGGTCGCTCGGCCGCGGAGACCGACCGTTGCAAATCTCACACGGGCGCGGCACGCGCTTTCGCGAATCGCACGTCGTGTAGCGCGCTCGCTCTCCACAAAGCAATCCTTGCATACTAGAAACATCCATCTAGTAACGGGGGGTTGTACCGTCACAAACCCAACAAGCTCTACAGAGTGTTGACAGCCTTGGCCTGCTCGATCACCAGATCTGTGTCCCATCAGATGAATTCGCAGTTGCGAATAATGACCACAACTTAAACAAAACAACTCTAGTTAAGACACGTTATTTAACATCCTTTCAATTCCAATACTTTAACATTACATGCAAGATAACGGTGGACACATCACCTCAATTTTAAAACGAATATTTAGAACATATTTATTAAAACGTAACTTGGGAAATCTTGGAAATTACTAGACTAGAGAACCTTGCAGAGCGAAGCACGAAATTATTAAAATGCCCATTGGCTTGTAAGATGGGCTTTTAGGGCATAGAAAGTTACAACTTTGTACAATAATAAATGTTTAACAATTGAAGTAAGACCCAAGCTTGTAAGGCCGAAGTTTAACCACGAACGGTGGAACCGATTAAGGGAAGTAATACTTCGAACCAAGACGTGGCTCCGTTTGCAACACCATATCGAGTAGGCCACCGGAATGTGAACCCAGCACACGCTACCGAAGAGGAATACACGAGCTCAGGCGAAGTCCACCGTCCGTAAGCCAAACTTGTAATCTACAGGGAAGCTCTGCGCTTCAGTTGCCTGCTACCTCAGCTCACTGAAACACAGACCACACCCGACAACAGGAGACCAAAAAACTTTTTCTTAAATTTAACATTCAAGATCGACCAGTAAATTAACACTATAGAATCAAGGCTAAACAACAACTAATTTCACTCGGAAGTCCTTTCTTTACGTGAAACAGTACTAGATAAACAAACGCTAAGAGTGGGAAATGAACTGGCTCACGAGAACCGACACTCACTGGAACTTAATGACACACATATCGGCCACCTTAAGTGGGCCTGCGAAGCTCAACACAGTAACCCTTACAAATAAAAACTCAGATTGCCCGCAGAGGACATACTGACCTGGATTAACCAATATCGTAAGCAAATTAAGAATAACTAATGAACTAACATTCTGCAAATACATCAATATTATGCGGAAGCAGAGTACACGCTTAGTAAGAGGCATCAAATGAAATCGAACACACATAACATCAGGCCTCCGGCAACGTCTTAATGTACCAAGAGCGTTCACAACCACAGTTAACTAAGCGCCCTTCGTAATTACAGTACTTAACTGGGTGTCTTGATGCTGAAGCAATTTTGTGAAGGTGTCAGACCATCATTTCGCAAGACCTGAACAGCGTGTCCGTCCAAGGAAGCGGGCACATCCACTGCTCACGATGTTGCCGGAGAATGTACAGCGCCGGCCAACTCCCGCCGCCTGCAGTATAACCACGCGATAACCGCCGCCCGACCTCAGGCACGCCGTCTTCGCTTCTGCCCGCCAGCCAATCGCCGACTCGCACACCGCCGCCTTCCGTTCTCAAAGCGTTGTTCCTTTTTCTCGCCTTTTTTTTACTTTATTGTTATTTTAAAACCTGTACAACAGGCAGGCTGTCAGCAGCATTCTACGCTGCTCTTCAGCCATAGAATACACAATGAGAAAAAACAGTAAGAATACACATAAGTTACAGAACGGTGGGCAATAAGACAGTAGACACATAAAGACAAACACGGAGCCGTTCACACTCGACGATAATCCACACTGCAAACTGTTGATACTACGCACAAACACTGAAGATGGCGATGGCACAGGTGAACGATGGAGTGCGACGGTGAACAGTGAACACTAAACACGACGGCACACACGAGACACTGATGGCGATGATCTCCGGCGCGCGAAAGTCCACGTAGCGTGTGCGAGTCCGGGGACCTGCCAAGAGAGGAGGAGGGGGGGGGGAGAGGGAGAGGGGAGAGCAGAGATGCCATGGGCAGAGGAGATAGGAGGAAAGGAGGAAGGGGGAGGGGAAGCCTGGGGGAAGAGGGATGGAGGAAGAGGGATGGGGGGAAAAGGAGAGAGAAGGGAGGGAGGGTGCCTAAAGGAAAGGACACAGGAATTTGGGGGGGGGCAGGATTAAAGTTGATAGGAGGGGTAGATGGAGGGGAGGAGGACATCATCAGGGAGGGGGAGCTGGCAGAAGCCACCTTGGGAGAGGGTAAGGAGGGTGGAGAGATGGAGACCGGGTGGGACGTGGGAACACAGGCGCGGCAGCGGGCGGGGACGGGAGAGGATGGGCGAGACAAGCGGGTGAGGAGGATCGAGTTTGCTGGAGGTGTACAGGATCCGTATCCTTTCAAGGAAAAGGAGGAGGTGGGGGAACGGAATGAGATCGTACAGGATCAGTATGGGGGAGGGGAGACGGATGCGATAGGCAAGGCGGAGAGCATGGCGTTTAAGGATTTGAAGGGATTTATAAAAGGTAGGGGGGGCGGAGATCCAGGCCAGATGGGCATAATAAAGGATAGGGCAGATGAGGGATTTATATGTGTGGAGGATGGTGGAGGGGTCCAGACCCCACGTACGGCCGGAAAGGAGCTTGAGGAGACGGAGTCGGGAGCGTGCCTTGGCTTGGATTGTCCGGAGATGGGGAGTCCAGGAGAGGCGACGGTCGAGGGTGACGCCAAGGTACTTAAGGGTGGGAGTGAGGGCGATAGGACGGCCATAGATGGTGAGATAGAAATCAAGGAGGCGGAAGGAAGGGGTGGTTTTGCGTACAATGATCGCCTGGGTTTTGGAGGGATTGACCTTGAGCAACCACTGGTTGCACCAAGCGGTGAACTGGTCAAGATGGGATTGGAGAAGGTGTTGGGAGCGCTGCAGGGTGGGGGCAAGGGCAAGGAAGGCGGTGTCATCGGCAAACTGGAGAAGGTGGACGGGGGGTGACGGCGGCGGCATGTCCGTAGTGTACAAAAGGTACAGAAGGGGGGAGAGGACGGAGCCTTGGGGCACACTGGCGGAGGGGAAAAAGGTGTAGGAATCTGTGTTATGGATGGTGACGTAGGAAGGACGGTGGGAGAGAAAGGAGCTGATCAGACGGACGTAGTTAATGGGAAGGGCGAAGGTTTGGAGCTTGAAGAGGAGACCGGAATGCCATACGCGGTCATAAGCACGTTCGAGGTCCAGGGAGAGGAAGATTGTGGAGCGACGGGAATTAAGCTGGTCGGAAATGAGATGAGTGAGGTGAAGGAGAAGGCTTTTTCTCGCGATCGGCACTAGCTTTTATCCCGAGCCGGCCCAAGCTCCAAGACAAACCTCAGTACTAGGAAATCGATCGTACTCATGTCAGAGATACTACTGGCCGGCCCGCCACGGCTCAATTGTCCTTTCATGTCGTGCTAACGGTACTAAACTTAATCCAATGATTATTTTCAAGTGCATTCAGAGATACCACCAGGTGTTGTTGTTCACACACATGACAATGGTTGGATGGAATAGCCTGGTTCGAAATTATGGATTAACAGAGTGTGGGAGAGAAGTAAAGGTGCTTGATTGAAATAAAGCTGCTTGATTGAAAAAGAGTTCTCTTCTTGTACTATATCAGTTTGGAAACCATTTGAATAATTCTGTGAAAGGGAAATTGAGACAGAGACACACAGAGCTTGCTGTTATTTCGGGAGGACTTACATCACAATTTCGACGTCCTGAAAAGCCATTTAAAGTGTATATGAGAGACGAGGGATGAAACAAAAAATGAATTCATGCTGAAGGGAGGTTCAAAACGACCTGCAATTAAACAACTGTGTAAGTGCATAAAACAGCCGTGGTGAAGAGTGAAGGAAGACATTATTATTAAATTTTTCAAGAAGTGCGGCGTAAGTAACGCTCACGATGGCATTGACGACCTGATTATATATGAAGAAGACAACGATGACGACGAAGAGGAGGAAGAAGAAGGAGGTACAGATAACGATTTTCAGTTCGGCTTTGTAAACTAAGACCTTTTTTTCAGTTTGGCTTTGCAATCTAATAACAAAAAATAGTACAAATGTAATTTTTTTAAATTGCTTGAAGATGAAGGTGCATCTTACAGTCGGTAAGTTTTATAGTCTGTAAAATTCGGTATGTATGAGTGCTTGTGTGTGTGTGTGTGTGTGTGTGTATGTGTGTGTGTGTGTGTGTGTATGTGTGTGTGTGTGTATACATGTGTGTTACGCATCTCCTCCTAAACCAATCGACCGATTTCAGCAAAACTTGATACACGTACCTCTTACTGTCAGGCAACAATCGTTGTGGAGGTAAGAAACACCTACCTATCATAGTTGAGCAGATATGACGTCATAAACACTGAGATGCGTGAAAAAATGCCGCATCAGATGTGAAGTTTTAATACATTTATTTTTCAGTACTGAAACATTCCTACAGTCGAGTCAACTTCAGGAAGTCCCTGACGCCGGGCAGCGCTTTCGACAGCTGTCAACAGCGAAGTGCAAACGGTTGCAGGCGAAAGCAAAAGCTGTCTATAGAGCTATGAACAAACACTGCATATTAGAGACGTTTATAAAATCGCGTTGTAAACACGCGGAGCAGCTGCACCCAGCGTACAGAAACTGCACCTAAAAACACATTTTTTGTTTTCGTTTCTAATAGGAAATTGGCAGCATGAATACCCGGGCAATGTGGAGTTTGGCAGATAATACACACGTATTATAAAAGTAATGTATGTATGTACATTCCACAGCTCCTCCTACAGCACTGCATTGATCTCAACCAAATTTGCTACAAGTCTCACTTACTGTCTACAAAGAATCAGTGTGGAGGTAAGAACCATCTGCCTCTCAAAGAGATGGATGGCGGGGGCAAAAAAGAAGTGTACCTCATGAAGAGCTTACAGCCAGACTGTATTCAAACCGTTTTTGAGAATGACAGCATTTAGTGACTTGCTTAATGGCTTCTGTCCATTTTTGTACGAGGTCGTTGCTAATAGTTTATTAATGATTTTATGGAATGAGAGTGTTTCTTAAATATTTTCCCTGAGTGGCGTTTCTCAATGTTTATGGGGGGGCGCTGGCTAATGATTTATTAACTTGATTATGAGTTTATGTAATTAGTGTTTCGTAAATAATCTTGCCTGAGGGGCGTCTGTCAATTTTTATGAGAGATTGTTTTTGGTGGTTAATAAACACGTTGGAGTTGAAATGTTCACTTTATCGGGTCAGCCCTTCCACTCCCTTTAGATTTAAAGGTTAAACAAAGCAGGTGTTAAGTAAAAACGTTCCAAACAATGTGCATTTTTTCATTTCTACTTACTTTTATAGTTACAGTTTTAGCACCTTTCGTGGCAACAGTTCTGTTACTCGACACAAAAAAGTCAGATTAGTTTCGTCCACATTCGCTATTTGGCTTAGTGTTGAATAATAAAGCGATGGAAAGATTGTGGTATTTGCTGAGATATTCTGGTTTTGGTTCGCATGCTAAGTCCTTGACGCCACACAAATCTGTAGCACCATTCAGCTCCCTCCTTGAGACTGTTAAGTTTCACTGTAGCGCTAGCTTACGAGCGTGTATTTGAATCATTGTTGTAATAATTCCAATGGCATTTTTATGGTGTACTAGAATCCGTTTGAATACGTCATCTTCTAGTTATGCCATTTTGCATTGAGTCCTCTATTAGCAGATGTAGTATTCCTCATTTTCTTCAGTTCTTCTTAACTACCCCGAAAATCGCGAATAGTATTTTTTCTGTTACATTTACATCTACATGGATACTCTGCAAATCACATTTAAGTGCCTGGCAAAGGGTTCATCGAACCACCTTCACAATTCTTATTATCCTAATCTCGTATAGCGCGCGGAAAGAACGAACACCTATATCTTTCCGTACGAGCTCTGTTTCCCTTATTTTATCATGGTGATTGTTTCTCCCTATGTAGGTCAGTGTCAACAAAATATTTTCGCATTCTGAGGAGAAAGTTGGTGATTGGAATTTTGTGAGAAGATTCCGTCGCAGCGAAAAACGCCTTTCTTTTAACGGTTTCCAGCCCAAATTCTGTATCATTTTTGTGACACTCTCTCCCATATTTCGCAATAATACAAAACTTGCTGCCCTTCTCTGAACTTTTTCGATGTACTCCGTCAGTCCTATGTGGTAAGGATCCCACACCGCGCAGCAGTATTCTAAGAGAGGACGGACAAGTGTAGTGTAGGCAGTCTCCTTACTAAATCTGTTACATTTTCTAAGTGTCCAAACCAATAAAAGACAGTCTTTGGTTAGCCTTCCCCACAACATTTTCTGTGTGTTCCTTCCAATTTAAGTTTTTCTTAATCGCAATACCAAGTATTTAGTTGAATTTACGACTTTTAGATCAGACTGATTTATCGTGTAACCGAAGTTTAACGAATTCCTTTTAGCACTCGTGTAGGTGACCTCACACTTTTCGTTGTTTAGGGTCAACTGCCAATTTTCGCACCATTCAGGTATCTTTTCTAAGTCTTTTTGCAACTTGTTTTGATTTTCTGATGACTTTATTAGTCGATAAACGACAGCGTCACCTGCAAACAACCTGAGACGGCTGCTCAGATTGTCTCCCAAATCGTTTATATAGATGAGAACAGCAAAGGGCATATAACACTACCTTGGGGAACGTCAGAAATCACTTCTGTTTCACTCGATGACTTTCCGCTAATTACTACGAACTGTGACCTCTCTGACAGGAAAAGACAAATCTAGTTAGTGGAGGGCCGAAATGCCACTCAGCTGCTCTATTTCCATGTTCTTCTGCATCTGCTTTACTTTCAATTTATAGCCCGCATCATAGGAATACCTTTTATTTTTTCCACTACGAAACTAGTTACGTTTGTGATAGCGGACTGGTAGGGGGATAGTGTCAGCAAGCTTGTGAATCCCCGCAACTCATGTTCATCGCATCGGTGCAATGCTACTGCCAGTTCAACAAAATATTGCCAGATAGAGGTAGGTTTCCCACAACATGGAATGTAGGCCATTTTTAAGACTGGCATGAATTTTAAATCAAACACTGGACATTTTTGTATTAAGTTCGAGTATAAACCCCTCTTCAAGTTTGGAGGCAATTTTTTGAAGAAAAAAGTGCGTCTTATAGTTCGTAAAATGCGGTTAATACATCTGTTTGTGTAACATGTATGGATTATGTCGATATCCTACGCGGTTAGCGTGGAATAATTTTTTTTTTTGCACTGGCGCACAGCACTGTAATAGCCAAGAGAGATATCTGCTGACTCTTGTCTACGCAAATCACATGCTGCTGGCACGTGCGCGCTCTCGACCAAGGCAGGTGAGTGCCCGCGGCCAGCCCACGACACGTCTCCCAGGCGCGGCAGCGGGCAACGTGAGTTTACCGCTCGTGCCGCGTCCGCACGCCTCACGTGCGGCGGCGGTGCGGTGTTACGTTGGTGGCGCCGGGGTTACATTGTAATCATGCGTATCACCTTATTTAAAACATAAAGTGAAGTTAGCCGTCCATGTGCCGTTACAGGGTAGCCCTTCGGAAGAAGTACAATTTGTAGATACTCCAGATGCAGAAGCGCTCTAATTGTAACACTGTCACAGCAGACGGGGAAATGAGTGTTCGAACTATAATCTGCCATAGTACGTACACAGGGACGCACACTGACTCTACGTGTGATTTACCACCCCCACCCTCCCCTCTAGAGTGTCATACACGTGTAAGTATGGTTTGTAAGCTGTGCAAAATTCATAGAACAATCTCTCTTACTTATGAAGAAAAGTGTACCTATAGCAACAAGTGCAGCCAACAGTAAGTGAAAAAAATCATGAAATTTCATATTAAAAATATTATTTTTTCGTGTTTTTGAACTTCCACTGCTATGTGTGTGAATTCTGAATCCTTCCTGGTCATGCTGACAAAGTTTTATGAATTTATTTGTAAAAGTATAGACAGTGCAAATTAAAATGTCCTGTGGTGCATCTCCTTCTCGAAGTCGGCCCGTTTCACGTCCTACCCCCCTTAACCGAAGTCCAGCCCCGGCATATCTTCACCACGCGGTCAGTTGGCAGCGGCAACTACGTTGGCACTGACCAGTTTTAATTTTAATGTTGACTGGGCCTTACTCTGGCATGTTATAGTGATTTTATGCTTCTGAAGAAGGCTATATTAATTTAGCCGAAACCTGGTAAAGACCAGAAAATTTGCCCAACTGAGGCTAATTCTTCAAAATATTAGTCTATCACAGTTGCTGACGGGGCTGCAATATGCTAAAAACTCAATTGGTTTCTTCTCCGTCGGCCACGAGCTCTAACGCTTGTACAAGAAACAGTGCATATGATGTGGCAAGTGGGTAGGTTTAAATGCTAAGCATAATGAGAATTGTAAAATGCTAGGAGGCCAACTATCTGCGAAATTAGTAAAACGATTTCTAGAGCCAGTCTATCGTTAATATTCATAACAACATTTCTAGTCACTAATCATTAGTTCCTGAGCACAGCAAAAGTCACAACATCCTTCGAGCGATCTTAGAATTCACATAAGAACGCACAAACATGTTTTCCGTGGCAACTTTAACACTTATTTCCGCTTTTAGGCAGAGCTGCACTTCACACACTAGTTCGCGTGTTGTCACCTCTAGAACCGATCGTAGATTTCTTGGATTAGCACAACATCGCACGAGTATGTCATCTGAGGCAATTTTTCAACAAATAGTTCCCTCTCTACGTGAGACCAGACTTTGTACACGGATTCATGTATTACCTCCTCGGAAACCGATCGTAGTTGTCAGCCATCTTAGCAGTCTGGCACCTGCCCTCTCAGGGCCCACTTTTGATTGGCCCACTTGTGATTGACCCACTCTTTCCATCAATATGCACTGGCAGCAACTAGAATTTGTAATCAGAATTTCCTGATGAACTGAATGATACTGAAATTATTATTACCAAGTTACCAGTGCAAGTAACGTCATCATCACGATTGGAGCTGCATATTAATATTTAAACAGCAAATATAAATCATAAAAGATTCGCTTCTGGGATCCCAGACTACTAGATGAATCTCCATTGTCTCTCTCTGTTCAAATATGATACCACTCTTGCTCTCTTGGCCGTTCTCAGGGTATGTGACGGTCTGGTGCGTCATTCGATGAGTCTGCCTTGTGATCCTACCTACTCGCTAGCCTCCCGTAACAAACTCTTCCTGTACTGTGCATTAAAACATAGCAACAAAAATGTAATTAACGTGGGGAGGGATGTGGTAGAAACGCCAAAACATCTCCAGCCACTGTTGCATAGGGTTACTCCCTAGTGTATCTTACACCCTTCTTAATCCGAGCACCTTGTTCTCCGCCTCCCACTCTCATTATTCCCTCTTGGCTCTTGTACATGTTGCATATTATCCGTCTCTCCCTATAGTGTACCCCTCTTTTCCTCAGAATTTCGAACATCTTGCACCATTTTACATTGCCGAACGCTTTTTTCTGTTCGAAAAATCCTGTTAAGGTGTCTCGATTTTTCTTTAGTCTTGCTTACATTATTAATGGCATCTCCCAAATTGCATTTCTGGTGCCTTTACCTTTCCTAAAGCCAAACTGATTGTCATTTAACACATCCTCAATTTTCTTTTCCATTCTTCTGTATATCATTCTAGTCAGCAACTTGGGTGCATGAGCTGTTAAGCTGATCGCACTCGTCAGCTCTTGCAGTCTAATGAATTATGTGGATGATATTTTCCCGTTAGTCATATGGTATATCGAGAGACTCATACATTATACACAACAACGTGAATAGTCGTTTTTGTGTCACTTACCCCAATGATTTTAGAAATTCCGATGGAATTTTATCTATCCCTTCTGCCTATTCGATCGTAAGTCTTCCAAAGTTCTTTCAAATTATGATTCCAGTACTGGATCCCCTATCTCTTTTAAATTGACTCCTGTTTCTCCTATCACATCAGACAAATTTTCCCCCTCATAGCGGCCTTCAGTGTACTCTTTCACCTATCCGCTCTCTACTCTGCATTCAAAAGTGGAATTCCCGTTACGCTGTTAATGTTAGCACTTTCAATTTCACCGAAGGTTGTTTCGACTTCCCTATATGCTGAACCAGTCCTTCCGAAAATCATTTCTTTTTCTATTTCTAGACATTTTCTTGCAGCCATTTCATCTTAGCTTCCCTGGACTTCCTATTTATTTCATTCCTCAACGATTTATATTTTCGTATTCCTGACTTTCCCTGAACATTTTTGTACTTACTTCTTTCATCGATCAACTGAAGTATTTCTTCCGTTACCGCGGTTTCTTCGCAGTTACTTTCTTTGTACGTATGTTTTTCTTTCGATCTTCTGTAATTGTCTTTTTTAGAGATGTCCATTCCTCTTCAACTATACTGTTTACTGAGCATTTGCTTATTGCAGTAGCTATAGCCTTAGAGAACGCGTAGCACATCTCTCCATTCCTTAGTACTTCCGTATCCCACTTCTTTGGGTACTGATTCTTTCTGACTAATCTCTTAAACTTCAGGCTACTCTTCATCAGCACTAAATTGTGATCTTAGCTTGTATCTACTCCTGGGTACGCATTACAATCAAGTATCTCATTTCGCAATCTGTGCCTGACCATGATGTAATCTATATGAAATCTTCCTGTATCTCCGGGCCTTTTCGAAGTATACCTCCTTCTCTTGTAATTCTTGAACTGAGTAGCTGAAATTTATTACAGAACTCAATTAATCTATCATCCCTAGTACCAAGTCCATATACTCCTGTAACCCTTCCCGTACAACCGCATTCCAGTCTCCCATAACTATTAGATTTTCATCCCCCTTTACTAACTGAATTACCCGTTTAATATCCTTATATACTTTCTCTGTCTCATCTTCAGCTTGCGGGCTCGGCATGCATACCTGAACTATCATTCTCTGTGTTGGTTTGCTGTCGGTTCAGTTGAGAAAAACCTTGTCACTGAACTGTTCACAGTAATACACTCTCTGCCCTACCTGTCTATTAATAACGAATCCTACTCCCGACAAAATTTTCTCATGCTGTTGATATAACCCTGTACCCATCTTACCAGAAATCCTTGTCTTCTTTCCCTTTCACTTCACTGGCCTCCATTATATCTAGATTGGGCCTCCGCATTTCCCTTTTCAGGTTTTCTAGCTTCCCTAGCACGTTCAAACTTCTGACATTCCACTCCTCGACTCGCAGAACTTTATCCAGTCGTCGGTTATTCCATCTTTTTCTCATAGTCACCACCCCTTGGCAGTAATGTCCCGGAGATCCGAATGGGGGACTATTCCGGAATCTTTTGGCAATGAGGAGATCATCGTGACGCTTTTTCAATTACAGAATACATATCCTGTGGAAATACATTACGTGTCTTTAATGCAGTAGTTTCCGTTAGGTTCTGCATCCTCATACCGTTGATCACCGCTGATTCTTCCGCCTTTAGGGACAGTTTCCCATCGCAATGGCAAGAGAGCCTTGAACCTCTGTCCGTTCATCCACCTTCTTTGACAAGGCTGTTGGCAGAATGGGTGACTTTTTATGCTGGAATTCTCCGGCTGTCAATGCTAATTATTATTCAACATTTAATGGGTGGCAGGGCTCGATCCCAGGACCGAGGACGTTTTGATTTCTATCCAAAGATGCGATCACTAGTCCTCGAGTGTTAAGTGTTAACATCAGCTACTCTCCCTAAGCGCAGTGGCTACTGAAATTAACTGGCCAGGGTATTCCCTGGTGATAGTAGGAGATATCCTCCTCCCTACACCCAGACCTATCTTCTTTCATATGCCCAGCAGCTATTTAGACTTGCTAGTAATTAGTTAAGTATATATTTTTTCCGACTGCATTCTTATTCACGGACGCTAATACCTCTATATCTGCGTCATACTCCACAAGCTAACTAATGGTGTGAAGCGGAGGGTACTTTTTGTACCACTAACTGAGCCCTCCAACCCTTTTCCACCCGCGAATAGGCATGGGAAGAACGATCGTCTGTAAGACTCTGCATCGGCTCTAATTTCTCGAATTTTCTACTCGTGCTCACAACGTTAGACGTATGTGGGTGGAAGTACTACGTTGTCGGACTCGGCCCAGAAAGTGCTAACTCGAAATTTCAAAACTAAATGTCTCCATGAAGCACAAGAAGTCTCTTGTAACGTCTGCTAATGGTGTTGTTGAGCATCTCCGTAACGCTCGTGCGCCAGCTAAAAACGCGCCACTTTTCGTTGGATCTTCTCTATATCCTGTATCAGTAATGCTTGTTAGGGATCCCAAACAGACGAACAATACTCAAGAATCGGTCGAACCAGTGCCATATAAGCCACGTCATTCGTGGATAAATAACATTTCCTTAAGGTTCTTTCTCTGAATCTGGCATCTGCTTTTCCCACTGTTTTATTTGCTCGTTTCATAATTACTCTCAGATATTTAACAGTAGATACTGTTTCCAGCTGTTTGTCATCAATAGTGCAGCCATAAAGAAGTGGATTTCTTTTCCTGTATATGCGCGATATGTTACATTTATTCATGTTCGGGGTCAGCTGCCAGAGCCTGCACTATTCATCAATTCTCTGGAGGTCGTTCCGCAAATTCTTACCATCTTCTGGCGTTGCTAATTTGGTATAGACAACTGCATCATCTGCGAACAGCCTTAGAGTATTAGATGCTTTCTACTAGATCATTTGTATATATATTGTAAACAGTAACGGTCCTATCACACTTCCTTGGGGTACTCCGGAAATTACCTTTACATCTGTCGATTTTAGTTCCGTTAAGAGCGACGTTTTGAGTTGTAGCTGCAAGGAAGTCGTGATTGCAGTCGCAAACCTGCTCCGATACTCCATAAGCTCGTATTTTTTTCACGAAACGGCAGTGAGGGACGGTATCAAATGCCTTCCTGAAGTCAAGTTACACGGCATCAACCTGAGCGCCGTTGTCCACGGCGCTGTGGGTCTCATGGAGGAACAGAGCGAGCGGAGTTTCGCAGGATTTTAGTAAACTGCAGAAGCATCCAAGGGAAGGTTCCAGTATTAGTATCGCTTACTGAAGGCTACAATGCACACATATTATTAGGAACAGAAAATTGATTGAAACCGGGCGAAATCCTAAGTTCAGATTGGAATATTTGTCGTGAGCATATGGTAGTCGCCAATGATGGCGGTGTGTTTATTGTAGTAAAGAATTCGATAAAATCTGGCGAAGTTGTCACGGATTCCGTGTGTGAATTAATCTGGGTGAAGTTAAGTATCACAAATTGGTCAAAAATGGTAATCGCATGCGTTTGTAGACTGCCTGGGTCGGGAGCTCTAGTCGTAGAGCGCTTCAGTCAGAACTTGCAGAATATCGTTAATAATTTTCCTGATCATGTCTTTGTAACAAGGAGTGACTTCAACTTGCCAGGTACAGATTTGGAGTGTCATGCAATTGGTGCCAGAGACAGGGATTCGTGTGACATTGTTCTTGATGTCTTATCCGAAAATCGCTTTGAGCACATAGTTAGAGAACCAGTTCGTGAGGGTGGCGTCGTAGACCCCCTGGCGACAAACAAACCTGAACTTATCGAATTAGTTAACGTAGACGATGATATCAGTGATCATAAGGCTGTGAAAGCCTCTATGACAACGGGTCTTACAAATAATGTTAACAAAGGTAGGAAGATACTTTTGCTTAACAAGAATGAGATGACACAAATTTCAGAGTATCTGAGAAGTCAACATCTAATATTCGGTGATGAGTAAGAAGATGTCGAGAAAAAATGGAAAAAAATCAAAGGCATCGTGCAGTATGCGTTAGACAAGTACGTTCAGAGTTAGGTATTAAGGGATGGGAAAGACGCTCCAAGGTTTAATAGCCTTGTTAGAAAACTGCTACGTAAACACAGACAACTACATCTCGGTTTCAAAAGAAGTAAAAACCTAGCTCACAAACAAATGCTGAACGAAGCGAAAGTGAGATTAAGGAGAGCACTGAGAGAAGCGTTCAATGGCACTGAAAGTATAACTTTGTCAACCGATCGAAGTAAAAACCTAAGAGGTTTTGAACGTATGTAAAATCAGTAAATGGGCCAAAATCATCTATTCATTAGCTCAGTGACCATACTGACACCGAAACGGAAGGTAACACAGAAAAGGCCGAAATACCGAACTCTGTCTTCAGAAATTGTTTCATTACGGAAGATCGTAATACGGTCCCTCCTTTCAATCGTCGAACGAACGTCGAGATGGCAGGTACTGAGATAACCGAATCTTTGAATTGAAAAGCAGCTACAATCCGTTAGTAGTGGGAAAGCGTCTGGACCAAATGAGACACCTAAACGATTTTATAAAGATTGTGCGAAACAACTGGCTCCCCTTCTAGCAGTACTTTATTGTAGATCGCTTGAACAACGAAAGGTACCTAGCGACTGAAAAAAGCGCAGGTCATTCCCGTTTTTAAGAAAGGCTGTAAGACGGATCAACACAGTTACAGACCTGTATCGTTGACGTCAATCTGTTGTAGAATTATGGAACATGTTTTATGGTTAAGAATTATGAAGTTTTTGGAAAATGAATATCTCCTCTATAAAAATCAACATAGATTCCGCAAACAGAGATCCTGCGAAACTCAAGTCGCTCTGTTCCTCCATGACATCCACAGCGCAGTGGGCAACGGCGCTCAGGTTGATGCTGTGTTCCCTGATTTCAGTAAGGCATTTGACACCGTCCCGCATTGCCGTTTAACGAAAAAAAATAGGAGCTTACGGAATATCGGAGCAGTCCTCCGATTGGAATCAAGACTTTATTGTAGATAGAACTCAACACATCGCTCTTAACGGAACAAAATCGACAGATGTAAAGGTAATATCCGGAGTTCCACAGGGAAGTGTGATAGGACCGCTGCTGTTTACAATATATATAAATGATCTAGTAGAAAGCGTCAGATGCTCTTCAAGGCAAGAAGCAACGCCAGAAGATAATAATTATTTGTAGAACGACCTGCAGATAATTGATGATTGGTGTAAGCTCTGGCAGTTGACCCTGAACGTAAATAAAAGTAACATATTGTGCATACGTAGGAAAAGACAACTACTGTACAACTACACTATTGATGACAAACAGCTGGAGAGAGCGTCTGCCGTAAAATATCTAGGCGTAACTATGCAGAGCGATCTTAAGTTGAATGACCGCATAAAGCAGATAGTGGGAAAAGCAGAAACCAGGCTCAGATTCATCGGAAGAATCTTAAGGAAATGTAAATCATCCATGAAAGAAGTAGCTTAACAGGCGTTTGTTCGCCCGATTCTAGAGCATTGTTCCTCTATCTGGGATCCCTACCAGGTAGGATTGATAGAGGAATTAGAGAAGATGCCTCCAGGAATGGTGCGTTTCGTCTCGGGATCATTTAGCTGGAGAGAGAGCGTTACGTTTCTGATAAACAAACTCCATTGGCAGGCGCTACAGCAGAGGCGTTGTGCATCACGGAGAGATTTACTACTGAAATTTCGGGACAGCTCTTTTCAGGAGGAATCGGACAACATATTACTTCCCCTCCGCGTAGCTCTCACATATTGACTACGAGGAGAAAAAGTCGAGAAATTAGATGCAATACAGAGGCTTACTGACAATCATTCTTCCCGCGCACTAGTCGCGAGTGGAACAGGGTTGGAGGGATCATATAGTGGTACCGAAAGTACCCTCCAACACACACCATTAGGTGGCTTGCAGAGTATGTTGTAGATGTAGATTAAAAAATATGGGCTGAGCAATTATTGCTAGTCGAACGACAGCAGGTTTGGTAAATCTGGAAGATCGTACCTGTGGGTTGCTGCTTTTCAGCTACTACCGGATCAGGGACCCGTTGCGCTGCTGGAAAATAACAAAATATACGTATATTCGAATATATTAATAATAACCTTAGTATTAATAATTGATGGATAAATAGTTACTTTCAGTATTTTTGTGCGTTCTGATGGGTCTCTGTTGATAGTGCATTGTTACAATCTTTTCACTGCTGCGTATTGACCTCGAATGACCCCAGTTGGGCGAGAGCAAACTGGGTGGGAGAAAGGGGAGGGACCTTGAATATGACGTGCACAACTACATCAGCTGTACTATGACGCCGGAGAAAAAGCGTAGACGAGTACTATGTCAACGATTTTGGCCACAACCAGCTTGATACTCTCCTGCTGAAATTCTCGGAATCAGCAGTCGGTTGTGGGGAAAAACACAACTGCAAAATATCAAGGTAAGAGCTACCTCTCACTGTTTCCTGACAGAAAGAAAACAGCCCATACAGCTTTGCCTGTGACATTGCTCAGAAAACATTAACTTTCAGTGAATCTCGTTCATGCGCCACAATTTCAGGAAGATGTTAATTACCTCACACTCTCAAACTGTGAAGATTAGCTGATCCAGATAAATTGAAGGTTGCTTCGTGAGTGAATAACAGCTTCGAGGCAAAATGTCCAAAAGTGCCAGGCATAATCTTCAGTTTTTAATTATTGCATGAGCTGCAGACGTCGCCGTATTTTCCACACAGATTGCTGCGGTATCCCAAGTTCATGGCTTGCGCGGACGGGTTGATTTCTTTTCAACTGACTACGAAACTTTTCCTCACTCTCTCCAAGGCTGCATCTGGGAAACGTGGTCGATTGGCACTTTTCTGTTTACTGTGACAACCAGTGTCCCTAAACTGTCGATACCAAGCACAACACTCCGTTTACATGGTGGCATTTTTCCATAATTTGTTCTGAATGCACGCTGCACTGTTGTAACAGATGAAAATCTCGCTTATTCCAATCCCCGAAAATTCTTCTCTTGTTTTGTTACCATTTTGTCAAGACACTCCAGTCGTGACGCCAACTTTGGGCACAATTCCCTGGCGACTTTATGCTTCTATTCATGCGTTAATCGTATTTGTGCATGTATTACATAGGAAAATGTAGAACTTTGAAAACGAATGAATGATTTATAGTAGTCTTGTATTTCTGCGAGAGGGTGGATAGTAACAAATTGTGACCCGCCCTGGAATTTGATCCTAGATTCCTGCAGTCCCCACATGTTGCGTACAGGTACCTGAGAAATCCATCCTCCCTTTCCTGAAGTGCCTCTCGTTCCAACCGCCAACTACAAAGGTCGTTCCATAAGTAATGCAAAACCTTTTTTTCTCGGCCAATTTCGGTTGACAAAATGCGTTTTTTTTGGTGGGACATTGAGGAATGTTCCCACTTCAGCCCAGATGAGAAAACCAGAGCGTCGCAGATATTCGTAAGAGCTTGCAGAATGTTTACGGAACCTGATAGCGAACAAAAGGACGGATAGTCGGTGGGCGAGGTGTCTGTCATCATTGAAACAAGGTGGCGCAAACCTGCCACATGTCTCGTGTGCCGGGCGGCTGCACACAGCTATAACTTTTGCAGTGCTGCAGTGTGGGACATTCTCACTCGCCATGATCGACGGATCACAATCAAACACCTCGCTGCTCATCTGGACGTCTCTGTTGGCAGTGTTGACACATTCGTCCACCATTTGGGGTACTCAAAGGTTTGTGCCCGTTGGGTTCTTCGCCGCCTAACAGAAGACCTTAAAGAGCAACGAAGGACGTTTTGTGCAGAATTGCTTGCTTGTTACGAGGATGATCGTTACAATTTTGTGTCGGACATCATATCAGGCAATGAATCTCTGGTTCATCACTTCGAACTGGAAGTGAAACAGAAAGGCATGGATTGGCGCCACACCACCTCTCCTCTGAAGAAAAAGTTCAAAGCTGCTCCCTCAGCCGGTAAAGTCATGGTAGTGGTATTGTGGGGCTCTGTAGGGGTTACTGTGTTTGATGTCCTCCATCATGGTGCAACGATCAACTCTGTATTGTATTAAACCGGGGACCAAGGAACGATGGAGAGGCTTCGTCCCGCCTGTAGCCCCCAGTGCTTCACAACCCCACAACAGGCCACAGCAGTCCACCCACCCCACCGCCGCCCTACACAAAACCCAGGCTTATTGTGCGATTCGGCCCCCAGTGGACACCCCAGGAACGTCTCATACTAGACGAGTGTAGCCCCAAATGTTTGAGTGGTAGAGTAATTATGGTGTCCTTGTACGTGGAACCAGTGTTTGTGCAGCGATCGTCGACACAGTGTAACTGAGGCGGAATAAGGGGAACCAACCCACATTCGCCGATGTACATGGAAAACCGCCTTAAAAACCATCCACAGGCTGGCCTGCACACCGGACCTCGACACTAATCCGCCAGGGACCGGCACACCTTTGCGCTCGGGAAGCAGCGCGTTAGACCGCGTGGCTAGCCAGGCGGGCTACAATCAACTCTTAAGTGTATTGCCCTACCCTCAGGAAACTAAAGAAACGACTATAGCGCGTTCGTCGCCACAAAAATGCAAACGAACTTCTTCTCCATGTCAACGCAAGGCGTCACACAAGTCTGCTCACCTGAAATTGCTCACGAAACGAGGCTCCGAGCCTATAACGTCACAAAAGGGCAAGTACCACGAAGCGATGAAAAATAAAGCGTAAGATGAAGTAAGCTCATTGCTTTAACAGGGCTTACAAGGAAAACACGGAAAGTGCCGTAAGCCGATTTCGCAGAAACTTTGTTCAGTGGAAGAAGAGTCAAAATAAGCGAACACGTGTCTTGGCTTATTTGGAACTACTCGATCGCTTCTCATAAAACAATGGTCGAAGTTCTCGATGTACTTCAGAAGCCTTTTGGCAGGCGACAATATCAGACAAAATAGTGGTACAGCTGCTAACGTCACTGCCTCTCGCTTTTGCGCCCCGTGAACGAAACCCTATCGTTTTTATTTATTTAATTTAATTTCATTTATGTACCCATATCCGTAGAAGATTACTACACGAATGATTGTTATCAAGTTATGGGATATAAGGGCGTTATATTAATTTTAAAATTAAAGCTGAATTTCACAATAAGTGTCATACATTTATAATGAAGTGTACCTTTGTACGATATTTTCATGGAATGAACAGTCTAATGAGTACAGAGTATGGATTGAGAGTAAATCGAAGAAAGAAGAAGGTAATGAGAAGTAGTAGAAATGAGAATAGCGAAAAACTTTTAATATCAGAATCGATGGTCACGAAGTAGATGAAGTTAAGGAATTCTGGTACCTAGACAATAAAATGACGAGTTACGTACGGAGCAAGGACGACATCAAAAGCAGACTTGCAATGGCAAAAAGGGCATTCCTGGCCAAGAGAAGTCTACTAATATCAAATGTCGGCCTTAATTTGAGGAAGAAATTTCTAAGAATTTACGTCTGGACTACAGCATTGTATGGAAGTGAAACATCGACTGCGGGAAAACCGGAACAGAAGAGAATCGAAGCATTTAAGATGTGGTGCTACAGACGAATGTTGAAAATTAGGTGGACTGATAAGGGTAGGAATGAGGTTCTGTGTAGAATCGGAGAGGAAGGGAATATGTGGAAAACACTGACATGAAGAAGGAACAGGATGATAGGACATCTGTTAAGACCTGAGGGAGTAACTTCCATGGTACTAGACGGAGCTGTAGAAGGCGAAAACTGTAGAGGAAGACAGAGATTGGAATACATCCAGCAAATCATAGAGGACGTAGGTTGCAAGTGCTACTATGAGATGAAGAGGTTAGCACAGGAGAGGAATTCGTGGCAGAACGCATCAAACCAGTCAGAAGACTGATGACCAACGAAAAAATATACATATATATATTTTCAAGGGTTACAACCTTTTTAAATTCTCATACTCTATTTCATTGATATATCAGCTCCGATATTTTTTACTTATGTTTATTCCTCAGGAAGATATGGTGTATTCCCTTGGATGATACCGATCGTAGAAACATTTGAAACATAGAAATTCCGAACAACACGAGCATTGCGCGAAGGCAGGTTTGCCACAGCGAAATTTCTACGTATGAGTCTCACTTGGGAGAGACACGTCGTTACCATTGCTGAAGATTTCACGCATTGGCAATAATATCGCCGCAAATCAGCGTAACGTACCACTTTACCAAAAACTGACGCTTAGTGTAGATTATGAATCAAGATACACTGCAGGAATTTCACCGAAAGCAGCTGCAAATAATTTTCTAGTTTATTTGCTGTTTTTTCTTTTTAAATTCATTGACCAGACGTACAATTAGTAGACAAATAAGGAAGATTTTATTTCGATACACATAGGAAAATGTTCATGCAGTAGTCTTCTATAGACGTGGGTAGGTAAATGAAAAACAAAAGAAATTTAATAATCGGTTTTCGAGGCAGCGGGTTTATTCACTGTGCCACAGCTTCGGCTGAACAGTTTACTCGTTCAAAGGCATGTGAATTACTCCGAAAATTTTGACCTTCATTTTCTTAGGAACGGTCGAGTACCTATTGTAAGTAGGCTGTTTAGGTTTTTATATTGGTAACGCCATGTAGCGCTCTGTATGAAAATCACTGGTTGTGCTGTGTGCAGTCTGCGGCTGGGTGGCATTGTTGTAATATTCGCTATTGTAGTGTTGGGCTGTTGGCTGTTAACAGCGCGTTGCTTTGCGCAGTTGGAGGTGAGCAGCCAGCAGTGGTGGATGTGGGGAAGTGAGATAGCGGGTTTTTGAGAGCGGATGATCTGGACGTGTGTCCATCAGAAACAGTACATTTGTAAGAATGGATGTCATGAACTGCTGTATATATTATGACTTTTGAACACTATTAAGGTAAATACATTGTTTGTTCTCTATCAAAATCTTTCATTTGCTAATTATGCCTATCAGTAGTTAGTGCCTTCAGTAGTTTGAATCTTTTGTTTAGCTGGCAGTAGTGGCGCTCGCTGTATTGCAGTTGTTCGAGTAACGAAGATTTTTGTGAGGTAAGTGATTTGTGAAAGATCTAGGTTAATGTTAGTCAGGGCCATTCTTTTGTAGGTATTATTGAAAGTCAGATTGCGTTGCGCTAAAAAAATATTGTGTGTCAGTTTAGTGTTGATCAGAATAGGTAAAGAGCGAAATGTCTGAGTATGTTCAGTTTTGCTCAGCTGTTTGAAAATAAAATAATGTAAGAGATTTATCAGCACAGTAATTCAATAATTTTTTTAAGGGGACGTTACACTATGGATAAGCTGGGACACGTATTCCTTTTTCACCTCCCTTCCGTTGAGAGAAGTTTCTCGGAAATCAGGTTATGGCACTTTACGTGTTCTCCTCGTTAGATCATAAAATGAGACGGGGATTGTTTTCGATAAGTGACAGAACACTAAAAGGGAGATAACGTTACTTTGCTGCTAAACCGTCGTAAAGTTTACTGCTCCACATTTCATCCAAAGTAGTCATATATATAGGTTTTGCGTTAATTAATTATAATTATTAGATCTCCAATGGTATATTGCAAATGTTAAGTACAAAATGCCCTGTTTTATACGCTACACTCTAGGGTTAAAAGGAGGGGCGAGACTGCACGGTGCAGTACGGCCCGTGGGTGGGCATCACCCACGCAGCCTGCATAGCCAGCCCCAGCGGCCGTCAGCTGGCGGCGTTGTCTTGAGCCCGGACGTCGGCGCCGGCGTCGGCAGATGAGTCTACATTGTGCTGTCCTAATGGAAGCGGGCGCGCGGGACGCCTCCCCTAATTGATTATCGAACACTCGCCGGCGCTCTGCTAAGCCGAGAGCCGGCCGTCACCGCGGCTATGTTTTACGCCATCTGTTTTTTGCCTCAGTGCAGGATGGTGGGGCAACGCAAAATACGGTAAGTTTCTGCCGGGAGGGGAAAGGAGTGGACTGAAGTTTGATTTCCGATTCCGCGAAACAAATTAGATTTGTCTGTATCTTGTCCCAGATGCGTCGTCGTTTCTTGCTCAAACATCCCTGTGCTTTTCACCTAGCGACCTTTCATTTGCCAATTTGATTCTGCCTCCAGCACCAACTTCACCGACTCACCTCTGATGCCGTTGTGCGCTGCTGCCGTGTGCTTGACGGCACCAGTTCGCAGCGTCTTTTCAGGGGAGGATGAAACTTCTGTCGTGGAGATTTCAATGGGATGAAACGAGGGTGTGTGATTTTTAGGTTTTCTAGACAAAGGATAATTTCGAACGTTTTCTGGGTACTCAGCCGGGCGCCATCGTCCAGAAGACGCGATCTACATCTAAATTCATACTCCGCAAGCCAGCCAACGGTGTGTGGCGGAGGGCACTTTACATGCCACTGTCATTACCTCCCTTTCCTGTTCCAGTCGCGTATGGTTCGTGGGAAGAACGACTGCCGGAAAGCCTCCGTGCGCGCTCGAATCTCTCTAATTTTACATTCGTGATCTCCTCGGCAGGTAGAAGTAGGGGGGAACCAATATATTCGATGCCGCACCCAGAAACGCACCCTCTCGAAACCTGGACAGCAAGCTACACCGCGATGCAGAGCGCCTCTCTTGCAGAGTCTGCCACGTGCAGATATTCGGCAAGCCGACTTCTTGCCATCTTCAAGCGTTCCTGATGACTGATTTCTAGTCGCTATTCGCTATAATTGTCGAGCATTCCTTGTTCGGTATGAGTTCAATTCAAGCATAAAAATGTTATTCCTCGTGAGACTCATGATGTAGTGTTATACTTTGTCCTGACTTGCTGGATTGGTCTCAGGTAATATGGAGCTGATTAGCCTCGTGTTGCTGCAGAGGAAATCGTTACAGCGTAATTAGCTTCTGGTGGTATAGAGGTGAGTTTTCCTCGGGCTGTTGTGGAGAAAAATATTCTCGCAGCAGGTCAAGCCAACGTGTTGTCGGCTTCTGGTGT